>NC_091466.1:24333382-24633382 GCF_027789765.1 Dendropsophus ebraccatus | reverse complement strand
AAATATATATATACTCTACCGTTCAAAAGTTTGGGGTCACCCAAACAATTTTGTGTTTTCCATGAAAAGTCACACTTATTCACCACCATACGTTGTGAAATGAATAGAAAGTAGAGTCAAGACATTGACAAGGTTAGAAATAATGATTTGTATTTGAAATAACATTGTTTTTACATCAAACCTTGCTTTCGTCAAAGAATCCACCTTTTGCAGCAATTCCAGCATTGCACACCTTTGGCATTCTAGCTGGAGAAATTGCACCCCACGCTTCTAGAAGCAGCTCCCACAAGTTGGATTGGTTGGATGGGCACTTCTGGCGTACCATACGGTCAAGCTGCTCCCACAACAGCTCAATGGGGTTCAGATCTGGTGACTGCGCTGGCCACTCCATTACCTATGATAGAATACCAGCTGCTGCTTCTGCTGTAAATAGTTCTTGCACAATTTGGAGGTGTGTTTAGGGTCATTGTCCTGTTGTAGGATGAAATTGGCTCCAATCAAGCGCTGCCCACTGGGTATGGCATGGCGTTGCAGAATTGAGTGATAGTCTTTCTTATTCAGAATCCCTTTTACCCTGTACAAATCTCCCACCTTACCAGCACCAAAGCAACCCCAGACCATCACATTACCTCCACCATGCTTAACAGATGGCGTCAGGCATTCTTCCAGCATCTTTTCATTTGTTCTGCGTCTCACAAACCTTCTTCTTTGTGATCCAAACACCTCAAACTTGGATTCATCCGTCCACAACACTTTTTTCCAGTCTTCCTCTGTCCAATGTCTGTGTTCTTTTGCCCATCTTAATCTTTTTCTTTTATTGGCCAGTCTCAGATATGGCTTTTTCTTTGCCACTCTGCCCTGAAGCCCAAAATCCCGCAGCCGCCTATTCACTGTAGATGTTGACACTGGTGTTTTGCGGGTACTATTTAATGAAGATGCCAGTTGGGGACCTGTGAGGCGTCTGTTTCTCAAACTAGAGACTCTAATGTGCTTATCTTCTTGCTTAGTTGTGCAACGCGGCCTCCCACTTCTTTTTCTACTCTGGTTAGAGCCTGTTTGTGCTGTCCTCTGAAGGGAGTAGTACACACAGTTGTAGGAAATCTTTAATTTCTTAGCAATTTCTCGCATGGAATAGCCTTCATTTCTAAGAACAAGAATAGACTGTCGAGTTTCAGATTAAAGTTCTCTTTTTTCTGGCCATTTTGAGCGTTTAATTGACCCCACATACAGTATGTGATGCTCAAAGGCTATGTTCACACGTTGTACAACACCGGCTGACCGACCAGATCTGAGCTGCAGTTGAATTTGGATGCAGGAGCATCCATGCGCGCCCGCATCCGAATTTGCTGCTGCACTCAATGGAGCGTGCGGCCCGAGCCACACTCTCAATTGTGTGCACTGACAGGTTTTCTGCAGCCGCTATTTATTGAATAGTGGCCGCAGAAAACTGACATGTCAGTTTTTCGCGCCACCGCTAGGGGTCCCGACCGGAGTGTGCACTAAAGGGGATATTAATCAAACATGGAATAAAGTGAAACTGGCTCAGTTGCCCCTAGCAACCAATCAGATTCCACCTTTCATTTTCCAAAGAGTCTATGAGGAATGAAAAGTGGAATCTGATTGGTTGCTAGGGGCAACTGAGCCAGTTTCACTTTACACCATGTTTAATAAATCTCCCCCTATGTGTATACACTCCGGCTGGGGTTCCATAGAAGGCAGCACAGTGTAAGTTCAGTATTAATCACGGCCGTTGTTTAATCGTCTGTGATTAATACTGAACTTTTGTTGTGTGAACATAGCCTAAAGCTGGAATCATCAGCCAGAGGCCAATCATAGAGAGAATTGTGTCGAGAACTGCTCTCTATTCCTTCCTACTCTGCTGCTCTGGTCCCCAATGGGCAGCTCATACAGGTTCGTGACTGCGTGACTTCAGGAGTTGTAGGGGTGTCCCACCTTGGACACTGGCTGAGCGGGCCTGGTACGTCACAGGTCAGAACCAGGAAGTGGACGCATATTGGGGACTGGAGCAGCAGAGTACAGGCTGCAGCACAGGAGCCAGGGAGGTAAGTGTATCTTATTTTTTTCACTTACCCTCTCCCTGGGCAATCCGCAAAAAGGTGTCCTGGCTAGACAACCCCTTTAACCCTTTCCAGACTAATAAATTGAATAACTTTTTCCCACTTTCTGTGACACTGTACTTTTCTTATTACACCGTGCTCTTGAAATTCTTGGGGACTACTTAATCCAGAAGGTATCTGAAAGTCTGATTTTAAATTATAATATGATTTAGCAATTGTAATTACATCTTCGTCAAGTGCCGTAGAGTTTATTCAATTTAAGGGGGCATTTACTTTCTTTTCCCCATTGCTGAGATGGTTGCTGCTTATATATAGTCATCATCGAGAACCTCATGAGATGACTCAGATTTTCTTTGCCTAATATTACATTTTGTTAGACTATTATCCAATAATAGATGCCACCTGGAAAGGAGCAAATACCTTTTTCACAGCAGCGTTTAGTGTACTTTAGTCACTGCAAGAACAGTCTGTAAATTTCAGTGTTTTCCTGGTCTCTTTTCTGACTTTGCACCTGTTTATTTCATGTTCTCTTTCATGCAGGGACTATAGCAGTGAGCGGCCACCGTCACATCATTACAATATACCCTTTGTCTGCAATCCCTGCTACCTTCAGCTATAACCGGTGCTGTGTTCTCACGGATAATAACTGATTATTATCAGTACATAGTGACAGATAGAATGTCTTTACTGACATGTTCTCTCAGGGAGTTTAATTGGCGGGCTATTGTCCCTAGGCAAGACCACCCATCCTTCCCAAGTAGTTCTAACCTTTCTGTATCCTCCTCCATACTCCGCATTCGTTCTTGCACCTTTGCTTGTATCAGCTTTAGCTTGATTAATGGTGTATTTTTATCTGACAGTAATTGGAGTGAAATCACATTCCAGGTGCCACATCAGTCTCCTATTATTTCCTGCCCACTGCAAAATTTCTCCACAGCTGGGTGGATGGGACACTGTGTGCTCACTCCCACTTTGCTGACACAGTCAGGTCATATTCCAGGTTTTATTACTAATAAGTACAGAAAAGTTGATTAAGTGCCCCTGGTCACCATTAGAGATGAGCGAATTGGCCGAGGTTCGGGTTCGTATGAACCTGATCTCTCGGTTTTTGATTCCCGCTGTCTGCCCGCTCTGTGGAGAGGGTGGACACAGCCGGAGGACTGCCTGGAAAACTGGGATACAGCCATAGCCATAGGCTGTATCCCAGTTTTCTAGGCGGTCCTCAGGCTGTATCCACCCGCTGCACGGAGCAGTCAGACAGCGGGAATCAGAAGCCGACAGTTCAGGTTCATACGAACCCGAACCTCGGCCGGTTTGCTCATCTTTAGTCACCATATTTAGTACTCTTGGTCAGCATCCGTAGTCTTCCATTTGGATCTGCAGGCTTTCCTTTGGTTATTACACAGTTGAAGTGTTACCAAGGCTATGGTAGGTAGTACATGGTGAGTGTTTATTTCTTGTACTGTGCAGTACAATCAGTTTTTATGATACATAAACTTCGTCTTTTACTAGTTTAACCTCTCTGCAGAGAGGAACTCAGTAAGACCAATGTGGTCTAGGACAACATGGGGTGACTGATGACCACCAGCCAAGAGTTTGGTCCATTATTCTGTTTAGGCCTAGGCATAAGAACCCCATAGGTTTACACTAGGACAAAATCGACTTCTATCCAGGAACAGTTATGTCATGAATCCTACAGAACTGAACCCCACCATTGGAAACCGTAGCAATGGATGTACAAGCAACGAGAGTCCCTATCTTTGAGATATAATGTGAGACAAGCAGATGTGTGTTCCTACTTCTGAGCTCCACTGTGAGACATTCAGACTGAAAGGGGTTGACCACTTTACAGTAAAATAGTTCAGTGTACAGTATTAGTAAGTGTACTTACTGTATATACTGACAGCAGCTCCCTGTGTACCTCATAGAGCTAAAATCAGAATCCCCTCCTCCAGGCTGGGCTGCCCTGCTCTGTGGTTATTCTTTCCATAAGATGGCCGACATGGAGGAGCATGTGACCTGCCCCCCCCCCCCCCCCCAGTGTCCACAATAGGCATATAAGGGCTCAATGTTAGACACTTGGGGGCGGGGCATGGCCACATGCTCCTCCATGTCTGCCATCTTATCGACAGGCTCACCACAGAGCAGGGCAGCCCAGCCTGGAGGAGGGGAGTCTGATATTAGCTCTATGAGGTACATTGGGAGCTGCTGTCAGTATATACAGTGAGTACAGCTACTAATACTGTACACTGAACAATTTTACTATAAAGTGGCCAACCCCTTTAAACTTCTTCCTTCTGAGCTAAGCCATTAGAGGACAAATATCTGTAAGCCAAGCCAAGCAGTTTTCTATCTGAACAAGAAAGAGAAAGATAAGACTAATATCAAGGGCTAGAGCTCCCTATCACTAAGGAAGCAATACAGTACAGTCTGCCTCAACCTATATTTAAAGATATAATCCAGTCGAGCTGGTGGAAAATAGAAATAAAATCTTATACTCACTTTCCTCGCTCCCTTGCAGCCGTGGTTCTAACAGATTGCAGTCACACTTTACTGCACATCCTGAGGGAGTGTTGGCATGATAGATTGTCTACTGAGCTGATCGGTGGCTTACCTGCATTACCATGTCTCTGGCTACTATCTTGGATGTTCCACCATGGTTGCAATTAGTGATACCCCCACATCATCATCCAAGGTGGCAATTTTGGGAGCACAAAAAATAAGAGTTGCGTTCTTTTTCACGGAACTCTTTCAACTCTCCCTTACTACATGAACCCAGCTACTTACTTGGTCTCCCCCACCTTCTATGTCTTCTGATTTTGAAGAAACTATTTGGTTTTTATAACGATCAGTGTTTCGACAAATAATTAGTAAGAAAAATTGTTAGAAATTTCGTAAGAAAAATCATTATTGCGATCGTTTTTAAGATCGCTTAAGCCCATCTTTCACATAAGGTGAATCCTTGGAAGACTGTTTACACGAAATGATCTACGAATTTTTAGTGAACGACGAATGACGATTTGAGAACATGTTGAAAGATCAAAATGAACGATTTCTCGCTCGTTGCTTGAGCGCTTGCTGTGTTTACACGGAATGATTATCGCTCAAATGCGATCGTTATTGGGAAAATTCGAACGATAATCGTTCGGTGTAAACGCAGCATTAGTAATTCCTCATTGAACATCATTCTCCTCTTAAAGGGAGCCTGTCACCATGAAAATGCTACCTAAGCTATTAAAATTATGTTATAGAAAAAAGGGAGCTGAGCAGATTGATATATATCTTTATGGGGAAATATTCAGTATAATTTGTAATTTATTGATTGAAAGCTCTGAATTTTTCAGGCTAAAGAGTCCAGTCCATTGAGTGACAACGCCCACTGGACTCCTTTTCACAGAATGAGCAGGGATTCAATCAACATGTTACACTGAATCTTTTCCCACAAAGTTATATATCAATCCGCTCAGTTCTTCCTATTCTATAAAATTATGGCGATAGATTAGATAGCACTGTCTTGGTGGCAGGCTCCATTTAAGATTAACAAATGCTTATATCTCGTCCAACTCTTCTGCTCATGACTATCTCTTCTAGTGTATCATAGTATGTCCAAAATTAGATAAAAAAAATGTAAATGAATATTCCTCCTGCAGAATCCATCCAACATTCTCGGGTCTTTCCACGGTCCTTCAGCTGTGTTGTCGGGTGGTTCTTCTGCCATTGTTTTGCTGATTCCGTTCTTTTTAGCTGCGTTTCCGGATGAACAAGTTTGTAGATTTGAACCATTTTGCAATTTACATCTATTTCCTGTTATAGAAAAATGTTTCCACAAAATAAGACATTGGAACCTAAAATAGGGATGTATAATAGGAATTTTATAGCTCGGTAAACCCGGCCATTTATCATGCTTCAGTAATGTACAGTGATCCATTAATACTGAAGAGGACCCATGGCGAATTCAGAATCCATTGTTCTCCATGTCCATGTAATATTTTATATCTACCTTGGACTTCTTTTGTATACCTTATGTGCACTTTTGTCGTAGCCGCAATGTTGTTGTGTTGCTCACATTTTCTTGTATTGTGTCTTTACAATCTTTCTATGTATTGTATTTTCAAGGCAAACGTTCTCTGAAGTGCCTTGTTGTTGGACTCCAGGCTCAGAATCCACATGATGCTCACTGTGCTCAGCTGCCTCTAAACTTTTCTTCACCTGGCGCAAAGATTTTATGTGGTGAGCCCTTCCATAAAATATATGAAAAACGTTCTCATCTGCAGCGGCAGCAAAACTATTTGGATTGCCAAGAACATATACAATATGGAGTAATATCACAAACATAGTATGACTACTGTATAGGGCATTTATAGTATAACTATACCATAAATATACAGGTATACCACACACATATATTCTACCATTATGTTACATATATACAAGGTGCTGCCATGCTGCAAACACATAAATAGCGCCGCCATGCTGCAAACACATAAATAGTGCCGCCATGCCACACACACATATATAGTGCCGCTATGCTGCACACACATGCATAGTGCCGCTATGCTGCACACACATACTGTACATAATGCCATCATGCTGCAGACGCATAAAAAATCCCGCTATGCTGCACACACATACATAGTGCTGCTATGCTGCACACACATACATAGTGCCACCATGCTGCACACACATAAATAGTGCCACCATGCTGCACACACATTCATAGTGCCGCCATGCTGCACACACATACATAGTGCCGCCATGCTGAACACACATACATAGTGCCGCCATGCTGCACACACATACATAGTGCCGCTATGCTGCACACACATACATAATGCAGTCATGCTGGACACACATACATAGTGCCGCTCTGCTGCACACACACACATACATAGTGCTGCCATGCTGCACACACATACATAGTGCCGCTATGCTGCACACACATACATAGTGCCGCTATGCTGCACACACATACATAGTGCCGCTATGCTGCACACACATACTTAATGCCGTCATGCTGGACACACATACAGACTGCCGTCATGCTGCACACACATAAATAGTGCTGCAATACTGCACACAAATATAGTATTGCTACATGATACACACCTATGCTGAAGAAATATATGGCAACTACAGTATATCAGACTATATACAGAGTTTGTTGCAGTATGTAGCTACAGTATGTACGTTCAATGGGCACATATGCCTACATAAGTGCTATATACAAAAATAGTTGTTTCTCTTTAACCAAGACTAATTGCAGAGTATTTTATATGGTATATTAGACGCACTAAAGCAAAGTATATTGGAAAGGACATTTAAAGTCCTTTTAAAGTGATACTGTCACCCCCTTTACTCTTGCAGTGTTGCCTAGGCGTGGCTTCACGGCGGTTGGGCCCCGTCTTCTGGCTGGGGGGAGGGCCCAACCGTCATGAAGCCCCACATAGGTGACACTGTCCACCTATAAAATGAAGATTTTTTTAGAGCAGAAATAAGACACAGACAAGTTTTATAGTATCTAAACTTGTGGATGGTGCAGACACCCATAAGGAGGGTGACAGTATCTCTTTACGTACCACTCACCAAGAATAAGGCTGGGTTCACACTACGTATATTTCAGTCAGTATTGCAACCAAAGCCAGGAGTGGATTAAAAACACAGAAAGGATCTGTTCACACAATGTTGAAATTGAGTGGATGGCCGCCATTTAATGGCAAATATTTGCTGTTATTTTAGAACAACGGCTGTTATATTGAAATAATGGCCGTTATTTACTGTTATATGGCGGCCATCCACTCCATTTCAACATTGTGTGAACAGAGCCTTTCTGAGTTTTTAATCCACTCCTGGTTTTGGTTGCAATATAAGGACCACAATACTGACTGAAATATACGTAGTGTGAACGCAGCCCCCGACTGCAAAATACAAGGACATACAGAATATCCGATTTACTTGAAATATATGGGCCTTAAACTGCTTGTCCCCATGCTTTGCTTTTATTATAAAATATCTCTATAGATATTACTATAGTACCTACTAATATGGAGATGTCATGGTGGATTAAGACTAGCTCATAGTTATTGGCGTCCTTACAATTGTATTAAAAAAATATTAAAAATGACTAATTTCAACAAGAGAATTGTTATTTCTGCTGGAAATCAGAGGCGGACACATTCAGCAATAGCCAGGGTTGCAGATCATTAATCATAACATTGGTGAACAGTCATCTTTCCCCCAAAACAGCTGCATATACAGAAATGTGAGTCCATTTTCCAGACTGGTCACAATAAATTCACATATCAATCCTTCAGAGGAAAACCATCCGCATCAAACCCAGTGACATGAAACCGAAATCCATTTCTGACTGTGATGTCGACTCTGAGAAGTAATTAATGGCAAATGAAGTAAAAACAAATGGAAATTGAAATTATATCCCCAGAAAGGATTGTAAAAATCCAGAAATATCATGGAACACGTTCAGGTGAGTCATAAAAGTTTTATTTAGACAAATCTCTTTTCAGAGTAAAACATTCGGCAATTTTTAAACAAACTTTGCTTGAATCAGTACTACAAGCAAATATAAGAAACTAGCAGCTTACTGAAGGATCTGGTTACATGCTGCCCATAGATGTCAATGGAGAGGGGAAGGATGAGAGGTGATATGGAGGTTTGAGTTCAGAGAGAAACATGAAATTTGCAAATAGACTCCACAAGTGCTTGTTTGCTTACTGTATTTATTATATCTCAACCCAGGGATTGTAAACAGCCCAGTGCTGCTTTATAATGTCCTCCATGCTACTTTTAGGGTGTTCTGTAAAGAAGAGGAAGAAGCAGAATGAGAAGCATGAGCCCCAGTGAATATATTTCTACAAAAAGGTGGCACATTATGCTTTTATATACTCCTTAATGTAAAATGTTGGTCCCTGAATATTGCTCATTGTCATGAAATGTACCTATAGATATATCATCCCTGCCTACAATAATTTACTCCATCATGAACACTATTGTACAGATGTAGCATGTGCGTACTTGCCATAGAGTTACTATCTATCTGATGGCATAGAATGCCACAGAAACAGGATAGCATGCTGCCACTAGTGCCCTCTTATTGATGTCGTTCTGTAAAGGATTCCTCTTAGGTCTCATCCTCTATATGTACAGTTTTAAGTATGGACTGTATAGGGCACATAAGTGTTCTTAGCATTGGCACATATAAAGTCTATGGGCCAATGCAGGCAAAAATGTGAATGTAATTGTCTGTGCTTTTGCCCAGACCAAGGCTGGCGTCAGCACAGGGCTTACCCGGGCAAGTGCCGGGGCCCACAGCGTCTCTAGGGGCCTAGAGAGGAAGAGGGGCCCGGTGTTCTAATGTTTAGCCTGCTCACTGTAGTGCAGGGTGAGGGGCTGAACATGAGAAGAAACAGAGCAGGACCTGCACACAGAGAGAAAAGTGTGAAGGACCTGATCACATGACCAGAAGGTCCTCAACCTTACAGTGTGGAGAGAAGCCGGACAGAGAGAAGGAGGGAGAAGACTGAGCTGTATGTGCTGGGAGTTAGTGTCTAAGTGTGTTAGTGTCAGTCATTCAATGTCACTCAGTCAGTCTATGTCAGTCAGTGTCTGTGTCAATAGTGAGTGCTGGTGTATGTTAGTGGTGTCTCAAGTGGTTGTGCATAGTGTGTGGATGATGAGTGCATAGTGGATAGATGGGGGACTCACTGAGGATCTGTTGCCTGAGGGCCCACAAAAACCTGAACAGGACCCACACTTATTTGGTCTATTTTGCGCTCCATAGACTTTAAAGGGCAACTCCGGCATTTTAGTTTTTTAGCTTTTTTAACACACATTACAAAGTTATATAACTTTGTAATGTGTCTAAATAAGCCCTCTGGCCCCGATCCCCCCCTTTCCGATCCGATGCCGAGGTCTTCATCCTCCTCGGCATCTTCATGTAAAGTGAAGCCTTTTCATTGGGTGGAGCGCATTACATGGCCTCCAGCTTGCTTAGCCTGATTGGCTGAGCTTGCTGGAAGCCATGTGATGCGCTCCAGCCAATGAAAAGGCTGCCGGTGCGCATGCGTGTGTCTCTGTTTTTTTTTTTGTTTTTTTTTAGGCCCAGCTGGCGTTGTCCTTTAATCTCCTTCATAAGTGCACAGACCGTGTAGAACTGTGCAGATCTGTGAACAAGACCTTAACAATGGTGCCCCCGGGGTACTGGCCCCCAGTAGTGCAGGAAGTGGTTAAGGAATCTACTGCATTTTTGGGTCATGCTGGTTAACGGGTGCAATGCACTTACCTGGTGCAAGATGGTGCAGTAAAACAACAGATGTAAGAGCAGTCACCTGCAACCCGATGATCTTCAGAAACAACAACTCCCAGCATGCTCCAACAGGTGGTGCTTTTACAGGTTAGTGACCACTGTGTTTCAGGGTGACATGAAGGCTCACAGATGAAGGCTGTCTGAGTATGCTGGGAATTGTAGTTTCCCAACAATGTGACATGAGAGAGTGTACATCATACTTCAGCCGCTTCCCTGCTATACATTCTCATCCATTATCTTTAAGCCTCTGAGGTCCAGATTAATTACATTTTGCAGGTCCTGATTTCACCTCGCCCGTGATCCTTTCTTATAAGCTCGGCTCGGCGCTGCTATTTTAATATCTTTATAGTTAGAGTGGTGAAATATTTCCCTGGGTGAAAGTCCCAATAAAAAGTGTAATTAAGTATATAATATCTGCCTTCAGTTTATGTGGCGTAATGTCTCAATTTGTAACTCCTTTTGGATCCGTTATCTAGCCACATATTTCACCAAAGGAAAATTCATAAAAACTTTGGACTGAAAATTGCAGATCATTTAATCATTTAATGAGGGAATTATTTGTGGCGGAGCGAAGCGACAATGTCACATTCTTCAAATCGGAGTAAAATCAGCGGATTATCGCAGATTCCTTATGGGAAATTTTAATAGGTCAAATTCTTTAAGGTGCTTTCCATAGAGAAACACTCTATGTGGGCAATGAGCCAATGTATCCCACTTATCTTCCGCGGAAACTGACTTCTCTCCCCACTCCTGTGTGTGTGAGCAAGACGGCCCCATAGACTTGCATTGGGAGTTTGTTTCCCGTGACACAGATTTGGGAGAGAATGCGCTTATCGTAGACTTCTCCCAGCTTGTCTAGTGATTTGTTGGACCCCGATCAATTAAAGGTATTATGTTAGCAGAGTGTCCCACTTGCATACTGGCAATGCATTGTCTTAGAAAGAGCTAACCATATACTAAATTGTAGAAGTCTTCTGGAAGGAAAGCAGAGCATAGTCTTGGCCTCTCTCCAGGATGCAGGAGTGTGTAAATTTACGTGGACAGTCTGTAAGGGGAGCATATATTGCAAGGACCTCATAGCACTGGACAAGGCCCCTAACCTCTGACCTGGCCTAAAATCCCTGCAGCTTAATTTTTTAATAAACATTTGATGTACTTATATCTGCCTACCCATGGTTGTCCGCCCCACAGCTGGGCGTTGCGGTACGTAGGTTTGTGCACCCCACAGCTGGAAATTGCAGTACCTTAGTTTATGCACCCCACAACTGGAAATTGCTGTACCTAAGTTTATGCACCCCACAGCTAGGAATAGCAGTCCGTAAGGTTGTGCACCCCACAGCTGGGCATTGCAGTACCTAAGTTTGTGAACCCCCCAGCTGGGCATTGCAGTTCCTAAGGTTGTGCACCCCACAGCTGGGAATTGCAGTACCCAAGGTTTTGCTTCCTACAGCTGGGAATTGCAGTACCCAAGGTTTTGCTTCCTACAGCTGGGAATTGCACTATATTGAGACAGATTTCAGAGGAATTTCAGGCTGAACAATTGTCTACCTGCATCAGAGCAGTCTGACTACTGACAACTGAGGAAAGAAACAACTAGAAAGGAAGTGAACTACAGTATTGCCTCCATAATATGCAAGTGCAGCCACCTCAGCACTGTGTCAGCCCAAGGAATATGTGCCAGCCTCAAGGAGTTATTTTCTGGGGGTACAAAGGTTTTATATTCAGTGCACAATTACGGTAGTACATGAATACTGTAGTACTGGCCGGATGATCTTTATGGCCGTAGTGTTCATCGCGCGCTCGCATCAGAACTCCCCATAGGCCGGAGCCTCTCGCTTTATTGTGTGACTTGACATGGGTTTCCTACGGCCACAATTCACTGAATAGCGGCCGCAGAAAACTGACATGTCACATGGGATCCTGTCTGGGGCATATACGATGTGTATACGCTCCGGCCGGGATCCCATAGCAGATAAGGCAGTGTTCACAGGTGCATAAAGTATGACCATTGTTGCCGATGGCAACAACGGCCATACTTTTACGCAGTGTGAACATAGCCTTAAAGAGAATCTGTTCCACCGGACACCTCCAACAAACCAACAGTACTGTTCTGTTTCTTTCCTCCTACCTGCCTGTTTCCAGGGTCTATTTGTCTCCTGATGCCAGCATTTGGGCTAAAAACATATTTTATTCCAGCAGTGAGTAGGGTTGAGCGAACCGGCTGAGGTTCGGGTTCGTATGAACCTGAACTATCTGCTTCTGATTCCCGCTGTCTGCCCACTCCGTGGAGAGGGTGGATACAGCCTGAGGACCGCCTGGAAAACTGGGATACAGCCTATGGCTATGGCTGTATCCCAGTTTTCCAGGTGGTCCTTAAGGTTGTATCCACCCTCTCCAGCTGATTCTCTCATCCCTAGCAGTGAGGTGTCAAAGAGGCGGGGCCAAGATTATCTGTGCCCTAGATACCAGAACAGGGAGACAAACGGATCTCAGAAACTAGCATGCATTGAGGAAAACAGTGGTTTAAGGGGGTGTCCGGTGGTACAGATTTGCTTTAAATAAATAGGCTTTCTATGTAATGTATGCACACAGAGGGTCCTCTATAACATGATACACTCTTTTTAGCTACTCTGGCTTAAAAATGATTATTGTCCCTTTTAAAAAGATGTTAAATCTGCTGACAGCATGTTATAGAGCAGGGGGAGATGAGAATTTGTATATGTGCTTGGGGTGGGATGTATCATGATTGCCTGTTTTATCACCAGTCTAGAGTGAAAGTGAACCCGAGTAAGATGTGACAAATTTATTAAGAGGCGCCTCCTCCTCACTGTCAAAACACGTCTGGTGAAAAAAAATGTTGACTTTTGTAAGTGAAAAAGCAAGAGCTTGATAAATTCAGTATCACTTGTAACATGACTGAAATGGCTGCCCTTTCTATGTACTTTCTCTTTCTAGGAGTCCAGCAGGCGACCTCACTCCATGTTTATTAAAGTTCCCTGTATGAGCATGCATAGAGAGAGTGTATCTGGACCGCCCACTGGACTCCTGGAGAAAAGGGATAAGGGACACTTCCTACTGTAATATTCTCTTGTGTATTCCAATGTTATGAATTGATCCCAAAACAAAATGCACTTATCTTATAGGGTTGCGTGAATGAGCAGGCCCAACACTATAGTATATCAGTGCAGCCCATGGAGTAGCACCAACAGAAGCCTCCCAGGTGTAGGAGCAAGATGAGCAGGGTTTCTTCCTTCATTTGAGCGCAAATGAACAGCCAATGTCTACAGGAAACCGCACCAATCTGAACCAAGGGAACCGCACCAATCTGAACCAAGGGATCTGGACCACAGAAGTGATTAAACCGATCATGAGCCTTCTTCAGGCGTAACAACAATAAAAACCGACATCCCATACATATTTATTTATGGGATGTCAGTCTTTATTGTTGTTACACTTGGAGAAGGCACAGTTGTATCGGTGGAATTGCTTCTGTGGTCCGAATCCCTTGGTTCACATTGGTGCAGCTTCCTGGAAACATTGGGGGAGATTTATCAATAGGAAGGAGCTTCAGATTTTAGCGGGTCGTATCCCCGACTTGCCTGATGGGAAGGTGTGTGTGTGTGTGTGGGGGGGGGGGGGGGGGGGGGGGAGGAGGCGTGGTTTCCTCCAACACTTTATTTATTAGGATTTATGCTTGGAAACAGGCATAACCCAGGAATAAATCTACACTGGCTCTAAGCAGGTGTAGATTTCTGTGTTATGGCTGCACCAGGCGCACGCCTCTTAGTAACTCTGGGTGGGGAAAAGGGGCGGGACTTTATTTAAGACTGCGCCAGTCTTGATCAGTGACCCCCCCCCCCTTCCCTTTGTCTACTCATTTGCATCCACTTAAGAGCCCTATTCCGAAGGAGCGATAATCAGCCAAATCTGCCCCATTCGTCACGATTCGGACTATTTTCGCTCCGTGGAATAGAGAGAACGATCAGCCGATGATCGTGTCACCGGCTGATCATTTATTTAGGTTCAGACCTAAAATCGTCGTTCGCCACCAGCCATTGCTACGTTTGAATAGCGATGCGCGGCAGCGACCGACGCTTTCAGCAGAACCATACATTACCTGTCCTGGCCGCAGGTCTTCTTCTCCCAGTCCCGTGCTGCAGCATCAGCTTCGGATCGGGGCTGTCTGAACTGACAGACCACTAAGCCAGTCCCTCCCTGCAGCCAGTGATTGGCTGAGCGGTCTGTCAGTTCAGACAGCCCCGCTCCGAAGCTGCTGCTACTCGTGGGACCAGGAGAAGAAGACCTGCGGCCCGGACAGGTAATGTATGAAGCAAGGGCTGCAAGGACATCAGTACTCAGTGACTGAGTAGCACGGCCCACTTGACTAATTAGGGCAGACTGAGCAGAGATTTTAATTTGAACCTTCATTTTATAAGCAGCTTAGAAGAAGACATCCACCGTTTATGATGGGACACCCACTATAGAGAAGGAGATAATCATAGCTTAGAAGGAGGCCTTCTTACTGTAAAGAGCACTCCGCTGACCGGATGATAAAGGACGGAGCCTAGATAGAAGCTTCAGCATCGTTCAAAACATGGAAATCAGATCACTAAGGCAATTCATAGGTTAGAAGAAAAATAACAGCTTATCAGTTCATCTTATAATATTTCAGACCTTCTCAGGTTATTGATATCCCCATTTATAACTGATACAAGCCAAGATTTAAAGGGGTGCTCCAGCAAAAAATAAAATAAAAATAAAATTGTAATTTACTTCTATTAAAAAATAGTACTTATCACTTATCAGCTGCTGTATGTCCTGCAGGAAGTGGTCTATTCCTTTCAGCCTGGAGAGCAGGAGATATTTTCTATAAGCATTTTCTACTGCTCTGAATAGGGATGGTCCGAGCCGAGCTCGGTTCGGGTTCGTAAGAACCCGAACTCTCGGTAATGATTCCCGCTGTCTGCCCGCTCCGTGCAGCAGGAGGACCGCCTAGAAAACTGGGATACAGCCATAGCCATAGGCTGTATCCCAGTTTTCCAGGCGGTCCTCCCGCTGTATCCACTCGCTCCAGGGAGCGGGCAGACAGCGGGAATCTGATGCCGAGCGTTCGGGTTCATACGAACCCGAACCTCGGAGGGTTCGGACCATCCCTAGCTCTGAATGATTTCTGACATGGACAGAAGTGGCAGCAGAGAGCACTGTGTCAGACTACAGAGAATATACCACTTGCTGCAGGACATACAGAAGCTGATAACTACTAGAAGACAAGATTTATTTTCTATAGAAGTTGATTTGAAAGATTTTTTTTTTTTTTTTTGCTGGAGTACCCCTATAAGGGAAATACAACTCCCAGCATCTGCTTATTTAGTCTGAAGTACACGTTTCTCTTTTCTGGTCCTGAGCAGTGATTGATGTCTTCAGTATTCTCCGGCTGTTCCCCATTCCTCACTCTTGTAGCCTCCATTTGCCGCAATGGATTGGCTGATGTCAGGCATACGGAGAAGTCATTCACAGAGTATTAAATTGTGCCATATAATTAGATTCTGTATTTAATTACGGCTGATGATAAATCATATGCAAATACACTGCACGGTCCTAACACTTATTTATCTGTCTGACACTTTTGAAGCATGATCATTCTGGAAATGATCTCAAACAAATGAAAAGGTGGATGTCACGAAAACAGATGATAGCGCCATTGTCTGGGATTAGAGGGATTATAATATGTTGATAATAAGGAGCCGCCACTGCGAGGTGTCAACAGCAACAAAGATGAAGAATGCAACCAAGTCAGCTGCGGGTTTGGCTCTTCAGAGGAACGTCTTGATGCTAAGCAGATACTTTGACTAGGGAGATGGAAGGTGTTTGTGACAGCTCATTGGCCAGATTAAGTGCAAGGGAACATAGTTTAGGAGAGCACCCAGGGAGAGAAATGGGGAAGGCTACACAGGAGGACACCCAGGGAGAGAAATGGGGAAGGCTATACAGGAGGACACCCAGGGAGAGAAATGGGGAAGGCTACACAGGAGGACACCCAGGGAGAGAAATGGGGAAGGCTACACAGGAGGACACCCAGGGAAGGATAAGGGAAAGGCTACACAGGAGGACACCCAGGGAGAGAAATGGGGAAGGCTACACAGGAGGACACCCAGGGAGGCATAAGGGGAAGGCTACACAGGAGGACACCCAGGGAAGGATAAGGGAAAGGCTACACAGGAGGACACCCAGGGTGAGAAATGGGGAAGGCTACACAGGAGGACACCCAGGGTGAGAAATGGGGAAGGCTACACAGGAGGACACCCAGGGAGAGAAATGGGGAAGGCTACACAGGAGGACACCCAGGGAGAGAAATGGGGAAGGCTACACAGGAGGACACCCAGGGAGAGAAATGGGGAAGGCTACACAGGAGGACACCCAGGGAAGGATAAGGGAAAGGCTACACAGGAGGACACCCAGGGAAGGATAAGGGAAAGGCTACACAGGAGGACACCCAGGGTGAGAAATGGGGAAGGCTACACAGGAGGACACCCAGGGAGAGAAATGGGGAAGGCTACACAGGAGGACACCCAGGGTGAGAAATGGGGAAGGCTACACAGGAGAACACCCAGGGAAGGATAAGGGGAAGGCTACACAGGAGGACACCCAGGGAGAGAAATGGGGAAGGCTACACAGGAGGACACCCAGGGAAGGATAAGGGAAAGGCTACACAGGAGGACACCCAGGGCGAGAAATGGGGAAGGCTACACAGGAGGACACCCAGGGTGAGAAATGGGGAAGGCTACACAGGAGGACACCCAGGGAGGGATAAGGGGAATGTGACGCCCTGGCCCCTAGGGGCCACTCCGCAGTATAGATGGTGCTAACAGGCAGGAACCGGGGCAGCTGTAGGATAATGTGGTCACGGTGTAGGCACGAGGGTGATACAGCTGGAAACCGGGCTCCTGACCATGCGGGAATACTGGGCATGCGATTCTTCGTTGTCCTTAGTCAGGGCACCAATTATCACACCAATGCCAAGGTTCAGAAACAACGGTAGTTGTATATTTATTGTAACGGTGGTAACTAGTAGCAACCGTCTCTCCGGATGCAACCGGGAATAAGGCAGACTTGAATAAAGCAGAGTAATGGGTGATGCTGCAATAGGCTGTGAGAGTAGCATGCTGAATGATGGGAGTAGTAGTGAAACTGAAGTGGAGATGCTGGGTGGAATGAGACTTGAAATGAAATACTTGCTGTTGATGATTAGAGAAGATGATGATGAGAGGAACCGAAGAATGACTGAAGAATCGACACCCAGATGAGAATCCTGAGACTCGAGACAGGAACACAGCCAGTGGACTGGAGCAGCAGAGCACACAGAGGCCTCTCTCTTAGCAGGGAGAGAGGACAAACACACAACCTATTCCCTATGGGATAGGAGATAGACACAGAACTTGTCTCCTGAAGGTGGAGGACAAGACTGAGGTAGAACAGGAAGTCACATGGTAACCCCAGCCAAAGCTCTATGACCATTGGAGTTACCATGGAAGCAGGGCACAGTCACGTGACATCCAGCCATTGCATCATCACACCATTAGGCATATACAGAGAAATACATGAGAAGTACCATACTTGAACACTGGGAGGCGACATAATCCCATTAGACACTGATACCTGAATATACATGCAATAAATGAATGAAATAGCAGACCTGAATACTGCAGGGGTGACACAATACACACAGGTTGCAGTGGACCATAGCTTTCCAGAACAGAACTGGTTATAATACAAGTGTGAAGATAAGAAGGGCTGTTCTGGGACACTGCAGGAAGGCTACACAGGAGAACACCCAGGGAGGGATAAGGGGAAGGCTACACAGGAGGACACCCAGGAAGGGATAATGGGAAGGCTACACAGGAGGACACCCAGGAAGAGAAATGGGGAAGGCTATACAGGAGAACACACAGGGAGGGATAAGGGGAAGGCTACACAGCAGGACACTCAGAGAGGGATAAGGGGAAGGCTATACAGGAGAACACACAGGGAGGGATAAGGGGAAGGCTACACAGCAGGACACTCAGAGAGGGATAAGGGGAAGGCTATACAGGAGAACACACAGGGAGGGATAAGGGGAAGGCTACACAGGAGGGCACCCAGAGAGGGATAAGGGGAAGGCTACACAGGAGGACACCCAGGGAGGGAAAAAGGGAAGGCTACACAGGAGGGCACCCAAAGAGGGATAAGGGGAAGGCTACACAGGAGGACACCCAGGGAGGGATAAGGGGAAGGCTACACAGGAGGACACCCAGGAAGAGAAATGGGGAAGGCTACACAGGAGGACACCCAGGAAGAGAAATGGGGAAGGCTACACAGGAGGACACCCAGGGAGGGATAAGGGGAAGGCTACACAGGAGGACACCCAGGGAGGGATAAGGGGAAGGCTACACAGGAGGACACCCAGGGAGGGATAAGGGGAAGGCCAGGGCTGTATTAACCTCTTAAGGACCCATGACGTACCGGCACGTCATGGATCACTGTCACTTAAGGACCCATGACGTGCCGGTACGTCATCCCTTTAAACGGGCGCCGCGGCCGGCCGGGTCCCGATCGGGGGAGATAGCCTGCTATAATACATAGCAGGCCATCTCTCCCTGTCGGCATGGAGGGTTGTTAACCCCCCCCATGCCGACGATCGCCGCTATTGGCTGATAAGCCCATAGCGGCGATCGGAACCTTTCCGGGCCATCGGTGGCCCGATGACCCGGAAAAAAATGGCGGTCGGTGCTGTCCGAGGACGGCACCGACCGCCATTACTGTAAAAAGTAATGGTGGTCACGGTACCACCGTCCCGATCGCCGTGAACGGCCGGCCAGCCGGCCGGCCGTTCACGGCGATCAAAGTCCCCACAAGTAATAAATACCTGCTCCGGACCCCTCAGCTAGGTAGCTGAGGGGTCCGGAGCAGGTATTTGTACATTACTCACCTGTCCCGGGGTCCTGATCGGCGTCTTCCGGGTTCCCGGCGTCCACTTCCTCTTGTCGGGACTTCGGCTTCTTCCGTGAGTCCCGATCGGCTGTTTCCGGCTCCAGCGTCGTCTATTTTCGTATTTTTCCGGCTCCAGCGTCGTCTATTTTCGGATCTTGCGCTCTGCTGCCCCCTAGCGGCTGATAAGTGTAATACACGTATCAGCCACTACAGGGATGTTCAGAATGTAGTAAAAAAAAAAAATTTTTTCCCAATTTTTTTTTTTTCTATTTTCCGCACCCTATCGCCGCTGAGTGTTGATCAGCATCGCACGAAAGTGCGCTGCTAATCAGCAACTCCTCCTTTTTGGCGTAGGGTGTTTTTTTTTTATATCCTACTGCCACGGTCTGCTTATAAGTGCCGAACATAAGTGCGGCATTCATCAGCAACACCATTTTTGGCGTAGGTTTTTTTTGTATACTTACTGTAAAAAACACGTAAAAAAACACTACATTACACCACACTACATTGAATAAAGTTTTACACTACACCACTACATACCCCATATACCAATCCCCATATAAAGATGGCCCCCAGGGTGTTTTCGGTGTCGGACGCATACATTATTATTGCCTCCGACACCGAAACAGCCAGTGAGGATGAATTGGGGGGATCCTTCTTTCCTCCATTCATCCTCATCCTCCTCATCATCCAGTGACGTGTCTGGGAGTAGCGTAGCGTACGCTGCCCCCCAGACACGTCTTTTCCGCCAGTACCGTCCCAATAAGAGATCACAGTATGGCGTGAAATTCTACAAACTCTGTGAGCTTACCTCTGGGTACACTTACAGATTTAGGGTACGTGCACACTGCGGAATGGCGAAGGATAACCCTTCGTGCATTCCGCAGCTGGCACCCGCCGGCGGACTGATGCAGGGGCGCGTCTCCGCCTGTGTCATAGACTCTATCCTATGCATGGGCGGATTCCATTATCCGTCATTCCATCAACACGTTGGACGCAGAGCGGAATCCGCCCGTGCATAGAATGGAGTCTACGACACGGACGGAGACGTGCGCCTGCATCAGTCCGCCGGCGGGTGCCAACTGCGGAATGCACAAAGGGTTATCCTTCGCGATTCCGCAGTGTGCACGTACCCTTAGAGTGTATGAAGGAAGGGACACCCGAATCCAGCCGCCAGATGCCCCCCCCCCCATCCTCGGAGTTAGTGGGGAGATCGTCCGGGAACTGATCTTCCCACTGCTGGATAAAGGTCACCACCACCCGTACGGGGATAACTTTTATACCAGCACCCCCTCTTCTGGTCCCTCGCTGCCTGAGCTACTGTAGCTTGCGGCACGATCCGAACATATCAGAAATAGTAATAGCGCCCTAATATTTAGCAGCCATGGAGCGGACCCAGCGCTTCTGGATATGAAGGACCCCGTATCGCACCAGGACAACATTTTCCAGGTGACGTCCCCCACACTGGAGAACAGGAGACCCCAGAAGAAGTGCAGAGTGTGGGGTAACAGGGGGATCAGGAAGGACGCCATTTTCCAGTGTGACACCTGTCCTGATCCCCCCGGCCTCTGCATACTGGATCGCTCCAAGGCGCACTACACATCATTGGGGTTCTACATTATCTAAATTCTGTCCCTTATTCCTATTTCAGGGGTCACGTTGATCCAGGGATTATTCTGATCGCCATTATGGAGTCGGGAAGGAATTTTTCCCCTGTGATGAGGCTACTGTCGTCTGCCTCACGAGGGGTTTTTGCCTTCTTTTGGATCAGCACAGTTTGAATTTGATGGACACCTGTCATTTCCAACCTTATAAACTAATAATTGGCCCAATACCCCCAAATAAATTAGAATTGTCCCTTTTCCCCAGCTAAGTAGGTATGGCTGCCATTCCCATTAGAGGAGGCCATGATGCAATTACAAAGCCTCTGTGCGGCCAGGACAGTAGAAACCCCCCACAAGTGACCCCATTCTGGAAACTACACCCCATAAGGAATCTAACAAGTGGGGCAGCGGGTATATGGCCCCCTGGTGACGGCCACATTTGGGACGTGAAAATGAAAAAAATGGTATTTTTTATTTTCACGGCACATGTCCTACACATGTGCCCATCACTAGTGGGGTCCATATGCTCACTGCACCCCTTGTTAGATTCCTTATGGGGTGTAGTTTCCAGAATGGGGTCACTTGTCGGGGGTTTCTACTGTTCTGGCAGCACAGGAGCTTTGTAATTGCGACATGGCCTCCATCCCCCATTCCAGCCTCTAAATGGCGCTCTGTCCTTTTGGTGACTTGCCCTGTGCCCATATGGCAAATTATGTCCACATGTGGGGTATTTTCGTACTCAGGGGAAACTACCCTACACGTTTTGTGTTCATTTTCTTTTTTAACCCCTTGTGGAAATGGAAAAAAATCAAGGCTAGACCAACATTTAGTGTAATTTTTTTAAAATTTTTACTCTAAATCATTGATCTTGTCTTGATTTTTTCATTTTCACAAGGGGTTAAAAGATAAAAAAAAACACAATGTGTAGAGCAATTTCCCCTGAGTACGGAAATACCCCACATGTGGACATAAAGCGCCATGCGGGTGCAGGGTAAGCCTCCAAAGGGAAGGTGCGCCATTTGGTTTTTGAAGGCTGGATTTGGATGGAATGGATTTCGAGGGGCCATGTTGCATTCAAAAGGCCCCTGTGTTGCCAAGACAGTTAAACCCCCCACAAGTGACCCTATTATGGAAACTACACCCCTCAAGGAATGTAACAAGGGGTGTAGTCAGCATATGGACCCCACTGGTGACGGGCACAAATGTGGAACAATGTGGCGTGAAAATGAAATATTAAATTTTTTACACTATAATGTTGGTCTAGCCTTGAATTTATCATTTTCACAAGGGGTTAAAAGAGAAAAAAACACACAAAATGTGTAGAGCAATTTCCCCCGAGTCCGTAAATACCCCACGTGTGGACATAAAGCGCCATGTGGGTGCAGGGCAAGCCTCCCAAGGGAAGGAGCGCCATTTGGATTTTAGAGGTTGGATTTGGCTAGAATGGATGATGAACGCCATGTCGCATTTACAGAGCCCTTGTGCTGCCAAAACACTGTAAACCCCCCACAAGTGACCCCATTCTGGAAACTACACCCCTCAAGGAATCTAACAAGGGGTGCAGTGAGGATATGGACCCCTGGATGACGGGCACATTTGTGCCATGAAAGTGAAAAAATGAAAATTTTCACTTTCACGTCACATTTTTCCACATTTGTGCCCGTCACCAGTGGGGTCCATATGCTCACTGCACCCCTTGTTAGATTCCTTGAGGGGTGTAGTTTCCAGAATGGGGTCACTTGTGGGGGGTTTCCAGTGTCTTGGCAGCACGAGGGCTCTGTAAATGCGACATGGCCCTTGAAATCCATTCCAGTGAAATCCAGCTTCCAAAAGCCAATTGGCGCTCCTTCCCTTTGGAGGCTCGTCCTGCGCCCGCTTGGCACTTTATGTCCACATGTGGGGTATTTCCGTACTCGGGAGAAACTGTGCTACATGTTTTGTGTTTTTTTTTTCCTTTTATCCCTTTGTGAAAATGAAAAATTGAAGGCTAGAACAACATTTTAGTGTAAAAAATACTTTAGTCTTTTTTCAAGCCATATTGTTTGGAAAATCTGTGAAGCACCTGTGGGGTCCAGATGCTCACCGCACCCCTTGTTACATTCCTTGAGGGGTGTAGTTTTCTAAATGGTGTCCCTTTAGGGGTGTTTTTTAGGTTTTGGCACCCCAGAGCCTCTGCCAACCTGAAGTGGTACAGTCAAAAATGACCAAAAATAACGGAGCCATTGAAATTCACTAGGCGCTCCCTTATATCTGAGGCTTGTGGTTGCGTCAAATAGCGCAATAGGGCCACATATGGGGTATTTCTATAAACTGCAGAAATGGGGCAATCAATATTGGGGTGCATTTCTCTGGTAATAGGTTTATAATTATGAAAAATATTGGATTACAATAAAATCTCTGCACAGAAAATTAAAATTTTCAAATTTCTTACACACTTAGCTTTTATTTCTGTGACTCCCCTAAAGGGTTAAAAAACTTTCTGGATGTGCTTTTGCAGAGTTTAGGGGGTGCAGTTTCTGAAATGGGGTGCTTCGTGAGGCTTTCTAACACACAGTCCTCTCAAATACACTTTAAACCTGAACAGTTCCCTAAAAATATCTGATTTTGAAATTTTACTGAAAATTTGGAAATTTGCTGCTAATGTTTTAAGCTTCCTATTGTCTAAAAAAAATGAAATATAGTTTAATAAATGCCGCCAACATAAAGTAGACATGTTGCTAATGCTATTTAATATATAATTTATGTGGTATAACCATTTTCTGTATAAGCAGAAAAGTTTTAAAGTTGGAAAAATGCATTTTTTCACAATTTTTCACGCTATTTTGGGTTTTTTCATAAAGA
The DNA here is from genome assembly GCF_027789765.1 of Dendropsophus ebraccatus. Classification (NCBI taxonomy): domain Eukaryota; kingdom Metazoa; phylum Chordata; class Amphibia; order Anura; family Hylidae; genus Dendropsophus; species Dendropsophus ebraccatus. The sequence goes on along the minus strand of NC_091466.1, from coordinate 24,609,572 downwards.
TTCGTTATAAGTATCGACTCCAATTTACAAGAAATGTGAAGTACAATATGTCACGAGAAAACAATCTCAGAATCAGCCGGATAGGTAAAAGCATCCCGAAGTTATTAATGAATAAAGTGACACTGGTCAAATTCATAAAATTTGCTCCGGTCCTTAAGGCCATTTCAGGCCCGGTCCTTAAGGGGTTAACAGGTGCTGCTGCCCTAGGCACTAAACCTGAAGGCACTAAACCTGAAGACGCCCCATCTTGGGGAGCGTGGGGTAGAGTGGTTTCGGAATCGGATTTTTCATGGTTTTTAACGGCTTGAAACATAAACAAATTTCCACACTGAATCAATAATTAGAGCCGTCTGCATATTGTCTGAGGGAATTCTCACCACAGGATTAGTAGATTGGTAGGTAATAGCTCCAGACGTCACATTTAACACCACCACACCAGACCTGACCAATACCGCCATACTGTAACTGGATAACACCGCCACACCAGACCTGACCAATACCGCCATACTGTGACTGGATAACACTGCCACACCAGACCTGACCAATACCGCCATACTGTAACTGGATAACACCGCCACACCAGACCTGACCAATACCGCCACACTGTGACTGGATAACACTGCCATACCAGACCTGACCAGTACCGCCATACTGTAACTGGATAACACCGCCACACCAGACCTGACCAATACCGCCATACTGTGACTGAGTAACACTGTCATTCCAGACCTGACCAATACCACCATAACCCCCCTCCCCACTCAAAAAGACACCAGATTTACTGGCAAGTCTGAACTGGAGGTGGTAGATTAAAAAAAAAAAAAGTTTGTTTTCTTCCTCCTGCTCCTGGTGCTGCCCCCCTGAAAGTTGCTGCCCTAGGCACCGGACCACGGGTGCCTAGTGGTAAATATGGCTGTAGTGAAGGACCTCCTGGGAGAGACAAGGGGAAGGCTGCAGTGAACGACATCCAAGGAGTGACATCCAAGGGAAGGCTGCAGAGGAGAACACCAAAAGATGGACAATGAGAAGGCTGTAGAGGAGGACACTCAAAATGGACACAAGAGATGGACAAGGGAAAGGTTGCAGAGGGGGACATCTGGGGAAGGACGGGGGGACGGCTGCAGTGAAGGACATTCAGGGGGGAAAAAGCAGAAGGTTGCAGAGGAGGACACCTGGTGAGGGACCATGGCAAGGCTGCAGAGGAGGACACTTAAAGGAGAAGTCTGGCGAAAATTTTAAGTAGTAAGTGCAGGGAAAAAAACACTTTATAAGCATTTCCAGTAATAAGTGTGTACTTGGGATTTATAACTTTTGGGGGGGCAATACAATACTTTAATAACATTTTTTACCGGACTTCTCATTTAAGGAGGATCAAGGAAAAGGCTACAGAAGTGAACAATGCAGGGATTATAAGGAAAAGGCCGTAGATGAGGATACTCAGGCAGAAGATTTTAGAAGAAGACACTCATGGTGGGATAATAGGAAGCCTGTAGAAAACATGCCCTGGTAGGCAGGGGCGTAGCTAGGATTTTGTGTTGCAGCATGTAAGTAAACATTGGGTCACTTACACACTGAAGTACATAAGGGGTTAAGCAGAAGGACACACGCCCTTATCTTCTCCCCTCGGCCCCTCTCCTGCACGGGCCCCATAGCAGCTGCCTACCCTGCCTCTATGGTAGCTAGGCCATAGCTGGTAGGGATAACAGAAAGATTTTACAGGAGGACACAGGGGGAAGAGGATGTGAGAAGCTCTAGAATGTTCCGCTTTATAAAGTTAGAAGACAACCAGATAAAGCTATACATGACCTAAGGCTTGTTGAGCTTAAGGAGGAGTGTCTGCTTATCAGGATTCTACTTTAATTATTATAATTGGGAACCTTGTCCAGAGCAGCACTTGGATCAGGGAGATCTAAGCTCTGGAATCATCCGGACACACAGCATGCATCCAGCTTGTCTCCGGGGGCCTCAAAGTCACAATAAGTGTTTGCCAAACCAATTTAAAAAGAGGATGTATGATTTGCAGAAGCCATTGCCAAATATCTTGTTAGGGAAATTCGAGTTAATAGAGTGTGTTTGTGAGAGTCAGAAAAAAAAAACACTTTGGCCCACTTGTATATCAGGCAAAACAATGGCTGCTAAGAGCATTGTTTGTCCTGGAGGACTCGGCATATCTATACATTACATGCTCAGACTATTGACTTCAGGGCCAGCTGTGTACTTTTTCATGTCGCCTGTAATGGTGCTGTGGTAAAGCTGGTTTGTTTCCAATATGTTGCAGACCCTGCACATAAAAAATTTAAAAAGAATGTAGGTTCATTTGACCATTCACTTGAGTACAAACCTACCTCTTAAAGGGGTACCCCAGAGAAAACAGAGAAAAATCTTAAGCCTTAGAGTACTTACCAGCTGCTGTATGTCCTGTAGGAAGTGAGAGTTTTCTTTCCAGTCTGAGAAAGTTCTCTCTGCTGCCACCTCTGTCTATGTCAGGAACTGTCTTTAATACATTTTGCACGTTTGGCTGTAAATGCAGCACAGTGAAATGATGCTGTGGAGCTGGGCCAGTAGCAGGGTGGTATTGTAGGAATGGAAAGGGATATAAAAGCCATAGACCAGGAGTAGAGAACCTTGGTTCTATATCTATTGCAAAACTACAACTCCCATCATCCCAGCTTTGGCTGTCCAGGCATGCTGGGAGTTGTAGTTTTGTAACAGCTGGAGAGCCAAGGTTTGCTACCCCTGCCATAGATCTTCCTATCCTGATAATTCTAGGTTGCAGCTACTGGTTCTAGCTAGCTGGTTATAATAAAAGCCCTATCACTGCTATGCTTCACTGTAGGCAGAGTTTGCTTTTGGTGTATGTTACATTTTTCCTCCTCCAGACATAACGCTAATCCAAAGACCATAAAAGATCCTGTTTTCTTTCTGCCCTCCGCCGACCAGAAATCCTAAATTTCCATGGTACATGTATATGGCACTGAACATAATAGAGTTGACTTTTCTTGTGCTTTAGTTTGTGCAGGACAGTGATCTCTTACCATTCATGACCATTCTTGATTAAAAAATTTTGCCATCAAAATTCACCATCAGCAAAGCCCTAGCCAGACCAGGTATTTGATGTGTTTTATCCCAAGCATACCTGATGCAAGAAATGGGGCCCCCAATGCTTGAAAAAGCTCCTCATTTGTAATTTACTTCTATTTACAAAAATCAAATCTTCCAGTAATTATCAGCTGCTGTATGTCCTGCAGGAAGTGGTGTATTCTTTCCAGTCTGACATAGTGCTCTCTGCTGCCTCCTCTGTCCATGTTAGGAACTGTCCAGAGCAGGAGAGGTTTTCTATGGGGATTTGCTACTGCTCTGGACAATTCCTGTCACAGACAGAGGAGGCACTGTGTCTCCTTATTACTGTCTCTACACAGCAATAACGCCCACTTAGCACCCCTACATACAAGGAATGTGCCCACTTATTGCCCCTTCACAATTAGACTACATTCTACCCATTAAAGTTAATAGGTCACATGTACTCTAATGGGGTGTTAACAAGCTATGACCGCTTGCTGATGGGTAGCTGACATAAAGCCAGGTGGAAGCACTTGAAAAGGCAGTGCGAATGTAGCCCTATGGGATAAATGAGCTGTATCCCAAAACAACGGTCCAACAAAACAAAACAAAAATAATAATAATAAACTTCCTTAATGGGAAAAACAATCAAAATTTGCTTTTATTTTTACTTTTCTCTTTCTCATTCTGCAGTAATTTTATTCACCTGTACTGCACTGGAAGCATTATGTGTTATTCCCCTTAGAATTTAGGAAAGAGGAAAGCAGTTCTGATAATTTCTTCTAATCAATGATCCTCCAAAAAATAATAATTGAAAGACGAAGTCGAAAAGATGTACTCGTACATGAGAGTGTATGACCAGCAGGTGGCGCTGATCTTATGTGATTTCTAGATTACAAGTTCGGACTTCTAGTCTTCTACCATTCCTTTCCAATGTCTGCAGTGATATTTTTCCTGCCCAGCAGTGTTCCCCAATCTGTGGCTTTTTAGCTGTTGCGAAACTACAACTCCCAGCATGTCCTTACAACCAAAACTCTCAAGGCATGCTGGACTTGTTGGAGAGCTAGAGGCTGAGAAGAACAGTGCATTGCAGATCAGCCAAAATAAAAAAATCATTTAATCTGGATACATTTTCATTTTTGCGCTTTCATCTTTTCTTCCTCCGCCTCTAAGAGCTCTAGCACTTTCAGTTTTCCATATACAGGGCCATGTAAGGGCTTGTTTTTATCAGGAATAGTTGTACTGTGTAATGGCGTCTTTCTTTCTACCATAACATGTATGATGGAATTCCCAAAATATTATTTATAAAGATATAAATTGATGAAATTGTAAAAAGAATGCAATATGGTAACTTTTGGGGGGTTCCTGTGTCTACGTAATGCAGTATATGGTAACAGCGACATGATACCATTACTCTATAGGTCAGTCCGAACACAACCATATGCAGGTTACACAGATTCTCTAATGTTATATATTTTTTTATTTATGAAATCCTTTTTGTTTTTGCTATTGATTAGTAATAAAATGGGCCTATTGTGACTCTTATAACGGTTTTAGTTTTTCACCTACGGGGCTGTATGGGGTGTCATTTTTTGTGCCATGATCTCTCGTTTTAATTTATACCATATTTATGTAGCTCAGACATTTTGATCACTTTTTATTAATTCCTTTTATATATAATGTAACAAAAAATCGTCAATCCTGGTACTTCTTTCCCTTTTTTTAATTTAAAAATGACGTTTGTTATATTTTAATAGATCAGACAATTACGCACACTACGGTATATAATATGTTTATTTATTTTTATATGTTTTATTTATATAATCGGTATAGGGGGTAAATTTAGCTTTTATTGGGGGAGGGGCTTTGGGGTATTTTTAAAAAACATTTTTACTTTTTTTTTGGACACATTTTAGGTCCCCCTTGGGGACTTATACCTGCAATCAATAGATGCATACATTGATCGTTGCTATGCCATAGGCATAGCATTGATCAGTGTAATAGGCGCTCTGCTGATTGAGCCTGCCTGTGGCAGACTTAATCAGCAGAATGCCGATCGGCCCGCATGGAGGAAGGTAAGAGACCTCCGGCGGTCGGATACAGCGATCGGGACCTCCGCAGTCACACTGCGGGGGTCCTGATCGGTAGGTATCAGGGGCTGCCCCGTCACTTACACTTAAACACAGCAATTGCTCCGTTTAAGGGGTTAATGGCAGGATGTACAGTTACGCCCAGGGTCGTCTGGTGACAAGAGGTCATCTAGGGGTTAAAGGAGAAGTCTGGTGAAAATTTTTATTAAAGTATTGTTTTGCACCCCAAAAGTTATACAAATCCCAATATACACTAATTACGGAAAATGCTTATAAAGTGCTTTTTTTCCTGCACTTACTACTGCATCAAGGCTTCACTTGCTGGATAAAATGGTGACGTCACTTCCTGGATAAAATGGTGATGTCACGTCCTGGATAAAATGGTGATGTCACGTCCTGGATAAAATGGTGATGTCACGTCCTGACTCCCAGAGCTGTGCGGGCTGTGACTGCTGGAGAGGGTGATGGCAGGGGGATGCTCAGTGTCCCTCCAGTGCCCTGTGTCCCTCAGTGTCCTCTTGCCATCATCCTCTCCAGCAGCCACAGCCCGCACAGCTCTGGGAGTCGGGTCGTGACATCACCATGTTATCCAGGAAGTGACATCACCATGTTATCCAGGAAGTGAAGCCTTTATGCAGTAGTAAGTGCAGGCGAAAAAAAGCACTTTATGTGCATTTCCCATAATAAGTGTATTGGTAATTTGTATAACTTTTGGGTAGCAATACAATACTTGAATGAAAATTTTTGCTGGACTTCTCCTTTAAACTAACCAATGTTGAAGTGGACCCCATGCACACCTAAAAGGAATCCACAGGGTTCCTTTAGGTGAGATGTATGACTGTTGGTAAGAAAGTAGACTGTAAGTCCAGGCTGTGGCCCCAGGGGCTCCTCTAGTTGCATCCTGCTGCTACATACCTGGTAGAAAGATTCCAGGGCAGCAGCCTGGCCACATAACACCACACCCTGGTGCTGCTCCTTGTTGGTACTAGTATTGCCCATATACAGATTCATGGCCCCTGCAGACACGACCTCCGCCAGCTGGGTAATGACATTAGCGCAGCACTGGTCCTGTTTCCTGGCGGCTATTTAATGGCGTCATTAGTGCTTTAATGAATGAGAGAAGTGACTGCTAAGATACATATAGAGAATCGTATTATTGGCCCATTAGATGTTTTAATGAGATTTTCCAGGTCATCGGCACATCATCTCCTGCTCAGATCCAGTCCTGAAAGACAAAATAAAAATATTCTAACCACTGATCCACTGATATTCTTATCACTGATCCAAAATGATGACGTCCTTTCCAGTATATTTTGGGTTCTGTGACTTATGGATAGCATGTAACGTGGTGTCATGCTACCAGTGTAGGCTCTCCCATGAAGAATGACCCTGCCCCTTATGCCCCTCTCCCCCATCCCCAGCACTGGTTTATGGTACATGGGGCTCTAGGCAATAAGTAAAATAATTAGAGATTAGTGAATTTCAGGACCATTTGGTTCTTATGGACCATCAGATTACAGTCAGTTTCCCATTTTAAAATTTGTTGGGATGTACAAGAGCAGGTGCTCAGCAGGTACTGTCGATGGAAGGTCTCTGCTTTCATACCTACTATACAGTACACGGAGGTATGGCACCACCCAAAACCAAAAATCCAAAAATCATTTGGGAGAAAACTTATTTTTCTCTCACCATTTCCGTTCAAATAATAGAACCATATGGCACAAAGAAAAAGCTCTGATATGGCACCTATATAAGGCGTCCATACTCTATACATAATATTAAAATTCAAATTTAAAATTAAAAATTCTAACTAATGCAACAAAATATTTTTAAAAAACTAGCTACGTTTATAACACGTTGGGTTCACACTACGTTTTTGAAGTCTTTTTTTTCAAGCTATTTTGATCTGTTTTTCTATTGACTTCCATTTAGCCCTCCTCACCACTAGGAACCCCCAGGCAGGATTTCTCCTATTCATCACTTGTCTAAACAGTCAGTGTCGGACTGGGGTACCTGGTGCCCACCAGAGGAAATGATCCCTGGGGCCCACCTATATAGAACCAGTGAGACACAACATGCTGACCCCATCCTTCCCTGGATTTATCTGTATCTGTGACAAATCCCTTGTGAATAACATTTTCAGTTGAACTAAAACTCTCAGAACCCCCTACATTTATAAAGCTCTCAGGGTATGCTGGGAGTTGTAGTCTCTGGGACAACCCTATAATTAATTACTGTGTGCAGAGTCTCCTGGTGGCTGCAATCTGTGGGTGACAACCATCAGCCCTGAAGGTCCAGCAATACATCTGTCTACAGCGGCAGTTATCAGAGGATTATACTACTGTACTACAACTCCCAGCATATCCTGAGGGCTGCAGACTGTCAGCAAATGCTGGGAGTTGTAGTGCCTGCAGCTGTTGTAGTTGGGTCCTAGGTGCATTATTCACTGGATGCTTTGTGACATATAAGAATACATAGATCTGTGGGGGCTCAGTGTAGGGAAGTGACCCCAGAACATCACTAATAGGTAATAGGGGGAGATGTTTTTGTTCTATCCCCTATAAGTGATGTTCTGGGGTCACTTCCATACACTGAGCCCCCACAGATCTATGTATTCTGATCTCCCACAAAGCATCCAGTGTATGATGCAGCTAGGACCCAACTACAACAGCTGCAGGCACTACAACTCCCAGCATTTACTGATAGTCTGCTGCTCTGGACTGGAGCTGGTAGCTCCTAGGCAGTTTAAAAGTTTGTGCTAATGTACTGTAGTGACCACGGGTCTGTGTCAGTACACTACCACAAACCATACACTGACCCATTGGTACACAGGCTCTGCACACTATAGAGGTGATTACAGTGCAGTTACTAATGACTCACAGGTGACGTCTTCTCTGATTGCCGTCGCTCACTTTTTGCTTTCTTCTCCATCTGGTGCAGTCATCATGAAGACTTCTCCGACCACAACTTATCTGCAGACGGGCAGCTGGGGGTGACTGGGGAAGGGAAGCAGCTGGGGGTGACAGGGGGAGAAACTGAGGGGGGGGGCAGGGGGAGCAGCTGGGGGGGGCAGGGAGAGTAGCTGGGGTTAAAGGGGCAGGGGAAGCAGCTGGGGTGACAACGAGAGCAGCTGGGGGACTGGGGGAAAAACTGGGGGGCAGGTGGAGCAGTTGAGAGGCAGGGGAGCAGCTGGGGGCAGGCGAAAAGCTGGGGGGCAGGGGCAGCAGCTGGGGGGCAGGTGGAGCAGCTGGGGGGGCAGGGGGAGCAGCTGAGTTGGCAGGGGTAGCCGCTGGGGGGGCAGGGGGAGCAGCGGGGGGTGGGGGGGCAGGGGGAGCAGCTGGGGGCAGGGGTAGAAGCTGGGGAACAGAGGGAGCAGCTAAGGGCAGGGGGAGAAGCTGGGGGCAGGGGCAGCAGCTGGGGGGCAGGGGGAGCAGATGGGGGGCAGGAGCAGCCGCTGGGGGGCAGGGGGAGCAGCGGGGGGAGCAGAAGGAGCAGATGGGGGCAGGGAAAGCAGCTGGGGTAACAAGGAGAGCAGCTGGGGGGCTGGGGGAAAAGTTGGGGGCAGGGGCAAAAGCTGAGGGGCAGGTGGAGCAGCTAGGGGGGCAGGGGCAGCAGCTGGGGGGCAGGGGGAGCAGCTGGGGGGCTGGGGGAGCAGCTGGGGGCAGCGAAAAGCTGGGGGCAGGGGCAGCAGCTGGGGGGCAGGTGGAGCAGCTAGGGGGGCAGGGGGAGCAGCTGGGTTAGCAGGGGTAGCCGCTGGGGGGGCAGGGGGAGCAGCTGGGTTAGCAGGGGTAGCCGCTGGGGGGGCAGGGGGAGCAGCTGAGGGGCAGGGGGAGCAGCTGGGGGCAGGGGGAGAAGCTGGGTGACAGGGGGAGCAGCTAAGGGCAGGGGGAGAAGCTGGGGGCAGGGGCAGCAGCTGGGGGGCAGGGGGAGCAGATGGGGGGCAGGAGCAACCGCTGGGGGGCAGGGGGAGCAGAAGGAGCAGATGGGGCAGGGGGAGCAGCTGGGGGCAGGGGAAGCAGCTGGGGGGCAGGGGAGAAGCTAGAGGGCAGGTGGGGAAGCAGGGGACAGAGGGAGAAGACGGGGGGCAGGGGGAGTAGATGGCGGGCTGGGGAAGCAGCTGAGGGGCAGGGGGAGCAGTGGGGGGCAGAGGAAGAAGACGGCGGGCAGAGGGAGAAGAAGGCGGGGAGAGGGAGCGGACTGGATCCCAGGGAGCAGATGGAGTGACAGGGGTAGAGAGGCGGGCTGGGCTGGTTTCCCCCCCCCATGCAGCTTCTGGGCCTGTGTGGGCTTCCGACAAAGGCCGGAAGCTCACAGCTGCAGTCCCGCGGTGCCCAAACTTCTCTGCGCCGCAATGACGTCACATGCAGGAGAAAAGTTCAGGCACCGCGGGGCTGCAGCTGTGAGCTTCCGGCCTTTGTCGGAAGCTCACACAGGCCCAGAAGCTGCACGGGGGGTGTGGGGGGATGGTTGCTGCTGGCCTGCCACTGCGTCCGACGCTGGGGCCCATCACTGTCTAGGGGGCCCCAGCTGCTTGACGGTTAGTGTGGGGAGGGAGGGCCTCACCGGAGGATCCTCCGGTCCTCCAGGGGCCCAGTCCGACACTGTAAACAGTGTACATTTGCTACAGCAACACAGGTGCAGTTTACACAAGTGATGAATAGAAATCCTGCCTGGGGGTGTTCCTAATGATGAGGAGGGTGGGGAGGAATAAAGGAGAGGCATCACAGACCTGGGGCACAGACACTATAGGCCACACCAGCTTGACACAGCGCTTCAGACTAAAAGTTTTTTTTTTTGCTCTAACCAAGGCACCAGGCACATTTAAAAAAACATGACCGGCAAGGATTTACTCTCATCAAACGGATGGTGCTAGCAGTTGGTGGGGTGCGTTGGTGGATATAGAGACACTTTAATGATTTCTCCTTCCTTTCCTAATGTTTTATGGAGAAGGGTTTATACTACAAAATAGCTAAAAGGATGGGTCCTACTTTCACTAAAGGCCCCCTCCCCCATTCTTTCCCATATGACTCGTCTCTACGATGCGTATTCCCTTTGAAGTTGGGATGACTTTGTGAAGGGAAGGCTTGGACATAGAGTGGATGAACCATGTTTTTTTTTTCTGAACTACTTCACAGGGAAGAGACCTTCCTGGAGCATTAGATGGGAAGCACAACAATTTCTAATCCCATTATACAGAAGTTCATCATTATTCATGCTGGTGACATACACAGTTTTGCCAATAGCTGTATGAAAGACTTCAAAGGTTTCCAGTGCAAATCTCAAGCATGGTGAATGAAAGGCATTTTGAACACAACTTAATATTACATAACCAGTAATACACTGGAACAAAGCAGTTTAAGATTTTGACTATTGTGCAGATCCAGTATAAACCCCATATGATGTGGAATTGACCTGGGAATGGAATGATCCCTGACATCCAGTGCAACTCTCTTCATTTAATTCCTTCCATTGCAAGTCATTGCTTTAATCCTTAATGAACATTTGCCTTCCGAAACACTCTCTATATGAGAAATAGTCAGGCAGATATAGCAGAGCCTAGTTTGCCATTTGACACACCATAGGGCATCATCTTTGGATAAGTCTACTACATCATCTTCAATCACTGAGATATAAGGCAGGTTTAATGACAATAATTCACCGATTTAGCTCTCTTATCTATATAAAACTTCCTATTCTGCAATATTTTGGCATGATGTCTATGTAATAAAGCATGTGATTATTAGCCACCCCTCCTGTAGGGGGAGCTGCAGAGGAGTCTTTGCATCAGGAAAGGTCATGATCAACTTATTGTCACTGGACCCCTTATAAGAGAAGGGAATAGGGAAACTTTCCTTTTTTTGGCGCAGTCCTTTTTTTGAACCGCCGACCGGTTCCAGCACACGGTGCCGGTCTATTCCTGAGCACTGGTGTGGCATGAAGCACTGGGGGCAGGCCCGCCAACCCCTGGTGTCACGAAACCCCCTCTGTGACGTGGCTCCATTGATCCTAATGTAGCCACATCACAGAGAGGAGGGAAGATCGTCACACTGGAGGCCGACGGGCCAGCCCCCAGTGCTTTATGCCGGGCCGGTGCTCGGGAATAGATTGGCACCGTGTGCGGGAAACGGGCGGCGGTTCAAAAGAAGGACCGCACCATTGGCATCTCTGCACTGGTGCTGATCCATTCAGGTAATAATCCCAAAGCAATGTACTTGATGGTACATTCTCTTTTAAGCCCATGTACTACATTCTTACAGCGGATTTTCATTTAATATAGTGCCATAGGGGTGTAAAAGTTAGCTGAGACATAAAGAATAATAGATGATGCTTACAAGTCTGCGCTCCCCAGTGACGGCAGGACAGTGCAGTGATAGGCTGACCGGGCCGTCACCGAGCAGGGGACCCAGAGAAACAAGCAGAAGGGCACCAGGGAAGCGCAGACAGGTAAGCATCATCTATTACTTTTACCATCACAGCAGCTAAATTGTTAACATTTAGGAGGCTATGGCACTATATTCTTATGGCAGAATGAAAATCCACTGCAAGAAAGGAGTAACTTGCAGTGTGAAGTCAGCTGCAATACGGTACATGTGAACAAACCATAGATGAAGTTATCAACTTGATTGTTATAGGAAATAGCGCCACTTTTTGATGAATTCTCCCAATTATGTTAATTGTGATGTGTGACTTTCCAATTGCAGATCTCCTACATTCATAGATACAGAAAGAGGGAAGGAAACAGTAAATCAGGTTCAGAAAGTTCCTGCATCTTCTTTCTTCTATTCTAGTTCTCAGCCGGATCCCTCTTTGAATTGGAATGCGTATTTAGGATAGACGGGACGGAAAGACACCAGGTCTCCACCAATCTCATCAGGAAAGCCCATTAGCCTTAACTGGTTTCTGTGTGCCTTATTTTCTACATCATCAGCTTTAGTAACAATTGTGCTGCTTCCAAACATCAGGAGATGAGACCAACGCCGACGTCTGGTCAGCTAAATTGCCCTGTCCGGCTTGTGTTTTATTTTTAGATCATCGCTGATGTATTTGGACTCGATGCTTAAATTGTGTTCAAGTTTTATCTCCGGATTCAGTATTGTAAGCAGAAGTCGGATCCATTGCTTATTCTCCTTCTTTCCATCTCAGCTTGAATTCCTGGCTGTCAGCTCTGATCAGCCATGTAGAATAAAGGGGCTACTAGGAGGTCTGCCATACTAACTCACTAATACACCTTAGACTTATACCCAATAACCCTAACGGCCATGGTAGCAGCCAACGTGGATCATCACCCTATGACTGAGGATTCAGTACCTCCCTCTGTGCTTCTCCCTTTTCAACAGCTACTACTATTACTTATTCACTAACCACTAAACTTAGACTAGACAGTACAGGAGTGTGACCTATCTATTACACTGTGGGGCACATAGACAGATAGTTAGAACAAATCAAGAATAATTTCTAAACCATGCTTTATGAGATGGTGTAGCTTAAAGGGGTGTTCCCATCTCAACTAATATAGTTATACTTGTAGGGCTTGTCATTTTTCAGATACATTCATTTAGCAAACGTGTCTCCTCCTTCTGATATGCTGCTTCTTTCCCCTTCTCTTGGTGACAGCTCATTGTCAAGGTTACCAACCACCACTCTGCTCTAAAAGCAGTGGTCTGACTGATGTATATATAGCTATGATATAGATTTTTATATTTATATTAGAGTAGGAGAATAGTGATGAGCGAATAGTGAGATATTCGAATATTCGATATTCGTACGAATATCCCGCGAATATTCAAATATTCGATAGAATATTTGATCCCATTAAAGTCTATAGGAACAAGTATTCGAATAGGGAAAAACATCTATTTGACCATTTGGAGGGTGAAACCGAAAGCTGGGGGATTTGAACGCTTATCGAATATTTATTGAATATTCGTACGAATATCGAATATTCGAATATCTCACTATTCGATCGAATATCTATTCGATCGAACAGTATTCGCTCATCACTATAGGAGAACACCCCAAGTGCTGCTCTGAATTTACTAAACTGTAAAAATGTACACCTGCTGCGGAGCGGGCGTAGATTTCCTCTATGATCCCACCTGATCGTGATAAATCAGGCACAGGAGGAGGCCATGTCCCAGCCCCCTCTTGCCGCACCCATCTGTTAAATGAATGTATCAGCCAGACTACTATTTTTAGAGTGGTGGTCGGTAACAAAGACAATGAGCTGTCAACAGTGGGAGGCAAAGCATGCTTGGGCCCATCTGAACCTGGACTTGCAGAAGAAGTTGGATGGAGTCCTAGGGAGTCCTGGAAAACATGGTTGCAGCCTATAGCATATGGCTGTATCCATGTTTTCCAGGCAGCCTTAGGGCTGCATCCAACTTCTTCAGCCACCGGCAATCAAATGCCGCACACCCGGGTTCAGTTCTCCATTTGTTCTCTAGTTGTGACTTTGATGTTCCATTGAGCTGCAAAAATGCACCCGATTTTGGAGTATTGTCTGGGTTTTAGGTAAGCCAATTTAACAATGGTGTAAACTTTGGCTAGACAGTCTAAATATGCTCCGGATTTTCAAATAGCCTGAGCCATTCTGATAAATCTGGCACTACCTTGGGGTCATTAAGAAATCTTCAGCTGTTCGTGATCGCAAACAAGACGAGATTAGCGCTCACTTGCAGTTCCTTAACACCGCACAATTAATCAATCACTGTATCGATTAACCAATCAAATACATTGCTATCGTCTGCCCATCCTCTGTTTATACAGGGAGATGTGCGCCTGGTAAAAAACAGCGCTCGCTTGCTCCTCGATCCCCGCTCTCTACCGACACTATTAGACACGCCTACAGCGAATAGGAGAGAGTGGAGGGGCTGCGGGGAGCTACAGGAGAGGCTCCATGGATGATCATTAGATCGCCCGTCGATCCCATAGGAGATAGCGGCAGTCTGGCCAGCAAACTTTATCATTAAAAAATCCTTCGACATGTTGAAAGACATGGTTCAGCAGGTATCATGCTGATTGTTGCCATTTAACAGGAGCTATTACACCAAGCAATTATCATCCGTAACAGTTGATAATCGGCCGAGAACAGCTGATAATCGCTTGGTGTAATAGGGCCTTTAGTCCCTGATGTTTTTGTATACTAAGAAGGGGTTGTCCAGATGGGATAGCTGCTCAGAATTATGAATTCTGTTCTGCCACACATCTCTATGGAAGTTTTGCAGATGTCATTGAATCCATAACCAGACTTGTTACACTTCTGTATTTCCCATTTTACCGACCAGCCACCATGTCCAGAACAGATAAGAACTACAAGACAGTGCGCCGTTGTGATCACAAACAAGTTCACGTCGTCTTTTTCTATTCTTGGTCAATTTACAGGCTACTTATTACAAAGGGAGACGAGAAGAGTGTATAAAAGAACCTGTGTTCTGCTTTGGAAGAAAGCCCAGGGTACTGAGATTGCAAGATCTATTGCAATCAATATCAAATGAAAGTGATCTTGACATTGAAATCATGACATACACTTAAGAAAAAAGCCACCCATGACAAGACACACAAGAAACTAAGAATAATGTACCTCTGCTTTTTAACTGGTGCATCTGTGAACATTAGTTATTTCGGCACAATCCATGCATATCCATCCTTGGCCTTAATAAGGCTCAACGCCTGCCAAGTAAGAAGCTTGTAACATCATTGAGATCATTCAGCAAAGATCAAAAATTTCAACAAAGATACAATATCTCTTCATCTCCTGACTGGCTAAATGTTCATTAACCAGAAGTGATCTGGGGAGCCCGACTGCTGTAACCACATGTCTACGAAACCCAAACTTAGCTCTCGATTCTTCTCCGATACATATTTTACATGATTTCTTCTCACCAGGTGAAGAGTCTCCAATGGGCCTAGGCTCTACTATGATAGAGTCCTAATGGGTCACAAAAAGCCCAGGAGAAAACAACCGAAGAGCTGACGTTGGGGTCTATTTCTTCTGGGTTGATTCCCAAAGAATCTCAACCTAACACTTACAAAATCCATTTCAGTGCATCCGAGGACCAAGACTTCTTAGATCTATAGTACCAAGAGAATTGGTTTATAACAACTACCAGTGCTGGTGTATTGGTGGGCTGTAATGGGGATTGAGCAAGACAGGTGTATGTAAATAGCAGTTGGAATCACTATCTGCATAATATACAACCGTTGTTTTTTTTTTTCCATTAGTTTTTACAATTGCTTTTTTCATTCGTTTTTACAAAAAACGGATGGAAAAATGAATGCATTTGTGTGCATTGACTTTGATCTGTTTTCCCATTAACATCCATTATAAAAAGAAGAAAAAAAAAACCAACGGATCAAAACGCATGCTTTTTTTAATGTACACAAAAACGGGGTAGATGCTATTTGATTCTTTTTTTTTTTAATAGTGAAAGTCGATGGAAAAACAGATCAAAATGGATGCACACAAATGCATCCGTTTTTTCATCCATCTTTTGCAAAAACGGATGGGAAAAAAAATGAATTACAAAAACGTAGTGTGAACCCAGCCTAAATGATAATGTAAAGGGGTTATGTCATGAAGCAAAGAAGCTAAAATCACATCATGTGTAACACACACACACACACACACACACACTGTTTTTAGTAACTTACATCCCTGGACTGTCCCCATGTATCTGATCTTGTTTTCTCTCTAAGCTGCCATGTTACAGTGCCCCTTGGCTGGGTCCTTCCCGGAGGGATATCTGGCTAGTCCTGTGTTTTGAGACTCTTCAATGAGGCTCCACGGACTCCTCTTTTGCATATTCATGTTACAGTGCAGACACTTTCCCACAATCCCCCTTGCTTGCATGTGAAGTGAAAACCAACTGCCAGTACTAATGGGACAGGTCAGGACAGTGCAACTGAACTGAGCATGTGTGACCCAACTTAGTGGTTGCCCAGTGGGCCGTAACTAAGGGTAACAGGTTATCAAGTTTATTAGTAAGTCTAAGTCTAACATGTTCATTCTTCAGCGCGGACAGGGCAGCAGCGCGCGCCTCCCATAGACTCCCATTATGAGCGGGAGGCTAACGGCATTCCGCGGCGGACAATTCCGTCGCGGAATTCCGCTAGCTTTGCTCAGTGGGAACGGGGCCTAACTCTCAAAAGATACATTTTAAGAAGTGCTTGGAAATTTTAAATAGGTTTCTTTTAACATAATACATCAGTATAGACCTAGGGGGACATTTATCAAAAGGCTAAATTGCCTTTTTTAGGCGCAGAATATTTCATTTGCATGGGTCCCATCTGTGTCTCCTTCCCCAGGGGGACAGGGTGGGGGCGTTACGGGGGGGGTGTGGCAGCATGCAGAGGGGGTGCGGCCTCTGCGTGCACCGCTAGTGAAACTTACACTATCTCTGAGCTGCCTTTATTGGCGCAAATGCAGGGGCGTAACCACTATAGCAGCCATAGAGGCTGCTATGGGGCCCACCCCATCAGGGGGCCCCATTGCCTGCTCCTGCAATGCACTGGGCCTCTGAGCTGTCATCATTTGCAGTACCAGGTGGACAGCTTAGGGTCAGTCAGGAAGGAATGGGGGCCCCAATCAAAAGTTTGCTATAGGGCCCAATTATTTCTAGTTACCCCCTTGCACAAACGGGCTCCATGTGCACGGGATTTACGTAGAAGCAATGCGCCTCTACATAAATCCTCAGAGCTCCGGAGCTGAGGGACATTTGTAAGCCCAGTTTAAAAAACGCCAGACTTAATAAATGTCTTCCTAGTTTTCTTCATGACACCACTCCTTTAAGGCTACTATCTAAACCCGGTGAGGTCTGTAACTCATTGCCTATTCCCATTTTCTATACAGACAAAGCTGGATATATTCCTATATACTGTAGACTGCCTGTTTATGACTCTGCTCTTCCCTTTTACTTGCTAGTTCTGGATTATTGCTCCCTATTAGGCTGGGTTCACACTGCGTTTTTGCAATCCGTTTTTTTCATCCGTTTTTTTTGCAAAAAACGGATGCATTTGTGTCCACCCGTTTGGATCCGTTTTTCTATTGACTTCCATTGTAAAAAAAATGGATCAAAACGGATCCGTTTTTCTTGACGGACACAAAAACGTAGCTGACACTACTTTTGTGTCCGTTACAAAAAATGGATCCGTTTTTTTTTTTTTACAATGAAAGTCAATGGAAAAACGGAACAAAACGGATGCACACAAATGCATCCTTTTTTTCATCCGTTTTTTTTTTTTTCAAAACGATTATCGTTCGCATAATCGTTAACGATTAACCCCTTGCCTCTAAAGCCTGTTTTGGCCTTAATGACCAGGCTCATTTTTCAAAATCTGACCTGTCTCACTTTATGCGCTCATAGCTCAGTGATGCTGTAACGTATGCTAGCGATTCTGAGATTGTTTTTTCGTCACATATGGCACTTTTATTATACTATATTAGTAGCAAAACTTGGTCACTACTTTGTGTATTTTTTGTGAAAAACATCAAAATATCATGAAAAATTTGAAAATTTTGCATTTTATGAACTTCTGAAATTCTCTGCTTCTAAAAAAGAAAGTCATAGCACATAAATTAGTTGCTAAATCACATTACCAATATGTCCTCTTTATTCTGGCATAATTTTGGAAACATATTTTACTTTTTTAGGCTGTTACGGGGCTTAGAAATTTATTAGCAAATTATCACATTTTGTGAAAATTTCCAAAACTGATTTTTTTTTAGGGACCAGTTCTTTTTTTAAATTGATTTAGAAGGCTTGTATACTGGAAACCCCCATAAGTGACCCCATTTTGGAAACTAGACACCTTAAAGAATTAATCTAGGGGTATAATGAGCATTTTAACCCTACAGGGGCTGGAGGAAAGTATTCACAATTAGGCCGTAAAAAAATCGAAAATTTAAATTTTCAAATAATATAAACGTTTAGATTAAAGTTTCTCATTTTCAAAAGGAACATGAGAAAAAAAGCATGCCAAATTTGTAACGCAGGTTTTCCTGAATACAACGGTACCCCATATGTGGGCGTAAACCACTGTATGGGCACACAGCAGGGCTCAGAAGGAAGGGAGCGACAATTGGCTTTTTTAATGCAGATTTTGCTGAAGAAGTTTCTGAGCGCCAGGTGCGTTTGCAAAGCCCCTGTAGTGTCCGCAGAATAGAATCCCCCCAAAAGTCACCCCATTTTCGAAAGTACACCCCTCAAAGAATTAATCTTTGGGTAGGATGAGCACTTTGACCCCACAGGTATTAGAGGAAAGTATTCAGAATTAGACAGTAAAAATGAAAAACACGAATTTTTCCAATAATGTTTGTTTAGTTTGAAATTTCTCAATTTCACGGGGAACAAGAGAAAAAAAGTACCCCAAAATTTGTAACGCAGGTTCTCCTGAATACAACGGTACCCCATATGTGGGCATAAACCACTGTATGGCCACACAGCCGGGCTCAGAAGGGAAGGAGCGCCAATTAGCTTTTTCAATGCAGATTTTTCTGAAGAAGTTTCTGAGCGCCAGGAGCGTTTGCAGCGCCCCTGTAGTGTCCGCAGACGAGAAACCCCCCATAAGTCACCCCATTTTGGAAAGTACACCCCTCAAGGAATTCATCTTTGGGTGTGGTGACCATTTTGACCCCACAGGTATTAGAGGAAAGTATTCAAAATAAGACCGTAAAATTGAAAAACTAGAATTTTTCCAATAATATGTTCGTTTAGCTGGAAATTTCTCAATTTCACGAGGAACAGGGGAGAAGCTGCATGCCAAAATCTGTAACGCAGGTTCTCCTGAGTAGAATGGTACCCCATATGTGGGCATAAACCACTGTATGGGCACCCAGCTGGGCTCAGAAGGGAAGGAGCGCCAATTAGCATTTTCAGTGCAGATTTTTCCGAAGAAGTTTCTGAGCGCCAGGTGCGTTTGCAGCGCCCCTGTAGTGTCCGCAGAATAGAACCCCCCCAAAAGTCACCCCATTTAGGAAAGTACACCCCTCAAAGAATTCATCTTGGGGTGTGGTGACCATTTTGAGCCCACAGGTATTAGAGGAAAGTATTTAAAAGTAGAGAGTAAAAAAGAAAAACTCAAATTTTTCCAATAATATGTTTGTTTAGTTTGAAATTTCTCAATTTCACAAGGAACAGGAGAGAAAATGTACCCAAAAATTTATAACGCAGGTTCTCGTGAGTAGAACAGTACCGCATATGTGGGTATAAACCACTCTATGGGCACACAGCAGGGATCAGAAGGAAGGGAGCGCCAATTAGCATTTTCAGTGCAGATTTTGCTGAAGAAGTTTCTGAGCGCCAGGTGCATTTTTTAGTGCACCTGTAGTGCCAGCGTAGTAAAATCTCGCCATAAGTCATCCCATTTTGGAAAGTACACCCCTCAAAGAATTCATCTTGGGGTGTGGTGACCATTTTGACCCCACAGGTATTAGAGGAAAGTATTCAAAAGTAGACAGTAAAAATGAAAAACTCGAATTTTTCCAGTAATATGTTCCTTTAGTTGGAAATTTCTAAATTTCACGAGGAACAGGAAAGAAAATGTACCCCAAAATCTGTAACGCAGGTTCTCCTGAATAGAACGGTACCCCATATGTGGGCATAAACCACTGTAGGGGCACACAGCCGGGCTCAGAAGGGAAGGAGCGCCAATTTGCTGGAGCAAAACCGCAGCTAGAAACAGTTATTAGAATAGCACAGTTACTAAAATACAATAAAAAAATTAGATTACAGGTAATATGGGGTGGTTACGGGTAATCTGGAGGTGGTTACGGGTAATCTGCGGTGGTTACAGACAATCTGGGGTGGTTACAGGTAACCTGCTGTGGTTACGGCCAACGTGGGGTGGTTACGGACAATCTGGGTTGGTTACGCATAAACTGAAGTGCTTATATGTAATTTGGGTTGGTTACGGCAATCTGGAGGGGGTCTTTGGCTATTTGGGGTGGTTAGAGGCAACGTGCGGCAGTCAGAGGCAACATGCGGCCGTCAGTTGCAACGTGCGGTGGTTACGTGTAATCTGGCGTGATTACGGGCAACCTGGGGCGATTAGGGGCAACGTGCAGTGGTTACGGGTAATCTGGTGTGATTACAGGCAACCTGGGGCGGTTAGGGGCAACGTGCGGTGGTTACGGGCAACGTGCGGTGGTTACGGGCAATGTGCGGTTGTTACGGGCAACGTGCGGTGGTTACGGGCAATGTGCGGTTGTTACGGGCAACGTGTGGTGGTTACGTGCAATCTGGCGTGATTTCGGCCAACCTGGGGCGGTTATGGGCAACGTGCGGTGGTTACGGGTAATCTGGGGGGGTTAGGGGTAATTTGGGAGTAAACTGCAATTATTACTATAATAAAAAGTGTGTGTTTTATTTTTTTGTATGTTTGTCACTTTTTGTACTTTACACATTCATTTTCACTGTATTACTATGATTACTGTGATATTTTCTATCACAGTAATCATAGTTCAGTGACAGAGACCAAATTGGTCTCTGTCACTTTAAATTTTCAGAGCTGGATGCTTCTGGCGCACATGCGCACATCAGAACCAGCCAGGACACCGAAGAGGAAGGAGCTCCAGGATCAGGTAACGTATAATGGGAAGGGGGGGTGACTGGGGGACGGGGGTGACTGGGGGGGTGTGGGGCGACTTGGGGGGCGACACTGTAACACTTTTTATCCCCTGTCACCAATGATTTATGGTGACAGGGGATAAAAAGTGCCGGCAGCACTGGGAACAGGCGATCGGCGGTATATAGTATATACCGCCGATCGCCTGCTCCGGGACCACACGGGGGGGTCCCCGATCACTGCCCCATGCTCTCCGCTACCTCCGGTGGCGGAGAGCATGGGGCTTTGATCATTCTTTCATTTCCATCCCTGCGAACAAACATCGTTTGTTCGCAGGGATGGGGGCGGCCATCTTGGATCTGATGGCCTCCCGGGGAGGGAGCGGGTTAGTGATCGGGGCACTAGGGGGGCTGATCTGGGGTCTGATTATTACATTTTCATCTCCCCCCACCGTGGATTCACGGTGGGGGGAGATGAAAGCTGTCGGCGGCGCCGGTACCGGAGATTGCCGGTATAATGTTGATATCGGCGATCTCCGGTACCGGCGGCAGTGGAAGGGGGGCCAGGGGACACAGTGACAGTGGCGGCGGGAGGAGGCAACGTCCTGCAGCCTCCTCCCGCCGCCCGATCAGCGGCAAACACCACATCTCCCCCATAGACGCTGCGGTCGCATCGACCGCGGCGTTTATGGGGTTAACTGCCCGGGGGGAGCGCGGCTCCCCTCCGGGCTGAGGCAGCGGGAGGATGTGGTGTGATACTGCCTCCTCCCGCTGCCCGATCTCACTTACGGGCTGCGGGGGGAGGCAGGAACAACATGACGTTTGGGGAACGTCATGTTGCATTAACTACCTACTTTACATGACGTTCCCCAAACGTCCTTTTGCGGCAAGGGGTTAAAGATCTCAAACGACCGCTATTGTGAAAGACCTGAAAACGTTCACTCATTTCCATGGAACGATAATCGTTACTTATGATCGTATTTGCGATCGTCTTTTCTTCGCTATTTCTTCGCTATTGCGTTCGTTTCTACTGCGAACGACCGAACAACGTCTTACTCAATGCAAACGATTTGCGAACAAGCAACGATAAAAATAGGTCCAGGTCTTATAAAGCGATCAACGATTTTGCGTTCAGTCGTTAATCGCTAACTGCATTTCAACCGATTCAAACGATTTAACAATAATCTAAACGATAATCGTCCGGTGGAATAGGGCCCTTAG
This sequence comes from Dendropsophus ebraccatus, assembly GCF_027789765.1. Lineage (NCBI taxonomy): Eukaryota > Metazoa > Chordata > Amphibia > Anura > Hylidae > Dendropsophus > Dendropsophus ebraccatus. The sequence continues at coordinate 24,587,641 of NC_091466.1, read as the reverse complement.
TTATGAGGCATTATAGTGGAAATTTGGGCATCACCTGTCCTTACTGAGACACATATCCCTTGATTTATGTCCAGTAGATACTGATTGAAAGACCCTTTCAAAAATTTATTATACTTACACATAATAAGCAGCAAGTATAACAATAGGAATCAATCTTATAACAATAGGAATGACACAAAACAATATATAGCCGAACAGTTTAATTAAGATATAGCTTAAGGTTATAAATAGACAGGTATAGAGATATACTGTATATACAAGAGAAGATAGGACACTTAGACCCCTTGCTGAAAACGCCAAATCATACCTGAGAGACACTACTGATTTTTTAGTGAAATTACACCAAACTGACATTCCACCCACGGCTATATTTGTCACATATGACATAGTCAGTCTCTATACTTCCATTGACCACCAGAGGGGTATGAGATCCATACAGTCTCTCTTACCCACACTGGGTTGTACCCCTAAAGAAAGAGATTTTCTTCTCAGGCTGCTGGATTTGGTCCTCACCAACAACTATTTTTCATTTAATGAGACAATGTACATGCAGCAGAGAGGCATAGCAATGGGTGCCAATGCGGTTGTGGCACATATGGAGGAGGAATTTGTCTATGTATCCCACCACTTCAGACATGTTCTGAGGTGGTGGAGATACATAGATGATATTTTCATCATTTGGACAGTTTACAGACTACCTAAACCATGTGGACGAAACAATAAAATTCACAATGACATGTGATTCGCAACAGATACATTACTTAGATGTATTAGTCACCAAGGACCACAGTGGAACACATACTGACATTTTTGTTAAAAAAAACTGACTGCAATACCATCCTCCACCACAACAGTTACCACCCCAGGAAAACCATCTCTTCTCTACCATACAGCCAGATGCTTAGAGCTTGACGAATCATTGATAAGGATGACAGACTGAATGTGAGAAAATGAGTAACAACTTTTGTGATAGGGGATACCCCGTCAGGGTAGTTAACACCTGCAAACAGAAAGTACTTGACACGGAGAGAGAAGATCTACTTGTGACGAAACAAAAACAACAAACAGACAGAATTCCTTTTATAACCACCTATACTGATTTCTCCCCACAGATCAACAGAATCATATTAAAGCATTGGAATATCATCTCTCGAAACCACAGCAACATACCAGAACTATCACGACCGCCACTCATGTCCTACAGACGTAGTAAAAATCTCAAAGACAGACTAGTCACCTCGAATCTAAACAAACACAACAAAGATAGACAAACATATCTCACCTCCAAGAGAACTGGGTCTTTTCCATGTTAAGGATGTGTGAATTGCAAACACATGATCAAGGGTACCACCTTTGTACATCCTATCAACCAAAAAGAATATCAGATTAAACAATTCCTAACATGTACATCTGACTGGGTAGTCTATGTTCTAATGTGCCTATGTAACAAATTATATGTTGGTGAAACAACATATGATTTAAAAACGAGACTGACACAACACAAATATTCCATCAGAAAAAAAGAAGTTGGACTTACCGGTATCCAAACACTTCACAGAACACGAACATACTGAGAGGGATCTGAAATTTATGATTCTTGACCGTGTAGAACCACTTAAACGGGGGGCGACAGGCAAACAATTCTGCTGAAAAAAGAATTGTTTTGGATACACGAACTTAATACTTTGCAACCTGTGGGCTTAAATGTGGAATATAAAGTTACTACATCTATGTTCAGGTAGAATATTCCCTCTGTTCTAACCTTTTTTCTGATATACATCTATGAATAGGTTCTTGTAATGAACTCTTTTTGATCTACTATTGTATACGTATTTACGATTTGTACTTATATTTTCTTTTGTAATATTTTAGATTGAATGTACACCATAGGAGTGACCACAATGGGAGAGAGAGAGATTCACGCCACTTACAAGTATTCCTATCATGCGTATTCCTAATCAGATCGGCAGGACTAATACCCACACCTTGGAAGGAGGATTGGTACCAGTTCACATAAGACGTGCGGTTCCCGTGGGCTCCGGTTTCCTACCCGCTGACCGCTCATCCAGTCCTGGAAGGGGATCGATGGAGCCTCCGACCTGTGGGCAGTCCGATAAAGCTGAAAAATATCTCTGGCCTTCACAGTAATATTCATGAATGGACTGAGCGTTTTCTCTGTGGTAATTGGCCTGTTTACAGTTCACCAATTTATTCAATGATGAAGCAGATACAATCTTTCTGCACTGGAATTATTCAGTTGAGCACAATTATTTCTTTACTGTGGCGTCTCCCTTAAGAATCCCGCTTAGGTGGTACACTCCAATAACATCTATGTACAGTATATATCACAATATTGTTTATGTATATACTACGTTTTTTCAAGTGATCTTTGAACACTATATATGTTATGCACTTGTACTTCATTATACACTGCTATATTCACCTGGATGTGTCTAATCACTACTTCGGACCGATTGGCCCCTTACTTTGAATGACATCTGAATCCACCTATCACGCTTTACTTTTTCACTATGTGTGGATATTTAAATGATCACCTGAGTTCATTACCTTGCACTTGAAAATGGCGGATACCCCGCCGAAACGTCATGCTATGCTGTGCTGCACTTGTTAAATGTTTTTTTTTTTTTTTAATAAATCATCAAGTTTTTTCAAGCTATTGGTGTGCCGCTGATCATCACTACTCTATGGATATATTGCTATATAGACTGCCTGTTTATGACTCTGCTCTTCCCTTTTACTTGCTAGTTCTGGATTATTGCTCCCTATTAGGCTGGGTTCACACTGCGTTTTTTGCAATCCGCTTTTTTCATCCGTTTTTTTTTGCAAAAAACGGATGCATTTGTGTGCACCCGTTTGGATCCGTTTTTCTATTGACTTCCATTGTAAAAAAATGGATCAAAACGGATCCGTTTTTCTTGATGAACACAAAAACGTAGCTGACACTACTTTTGTGTCCGTTACAAAAAATGGATCCGTTTTTTTTTTTTTTTTTTACAATGAAAGTCAATGGAAAAACGGATCAAATCGGATGCACACAAATGCATCCTTTTTTTCATCCGTTTTTTTTTGCAAAAAACGGATGAAAAGAACGGATTGCAAAAACGCAGTGTGAACCCAGCCTTAGTCTTCTGGTTCTGACCCCCATCTGCATCATACTGACAGCCATCAACTACTGTAACGCCCTAGAGGGTGTATAGTGATAAAGATATCACTAAAGAGTTAGGGCCCTATTCCACCGGACGATTATCGTTCGCATAATCGTTAACGATTAAAGATCTCAAACGACCGCTATTGTGAAAGACCTGAAAACGTTCACTCATTTCCATGGAACGATAATCGTTACTTATGATCGTAATTGCGATTGTCTTTTCTTCGCTATTTCTTCGCTATTGCGTTCATATATACTGCGAACGACCGAATGACGTCTTATTCAATGCGAACGATTTGCGAATGGGCAACGATAAAAATAGGTCCAGGTCTTATAAAGCGATCAACGATTTCACGTTCAGTTGTTAATCGTTGGTAATCTTGTTCTTAAGGTTATAAATAGACAGGTATAGAGATATACTGTATATACAAGAAGAGAACAGCACAACAATACATAGGACAATTCAATAGAATACTCCAACTTCCAAACGAGCTCTTTACAAATATGGTTTAGATAACTCATAAAAACTGCATGAACAATATTAACAGAGTCCCGTGCCCAGCAATTTTGGCAGCTATTCTGAGAGCTAAACCAATATTCAGTTTAGTAAAAACTCATGAGCGCATCTCCTGGTCCCCATGCATTGATGCACTGGACATGGGCTCAGACCATTAAAAGGGGTTGTATGAGGTATTGTAACTCAGCTTAAATGACTTAAAGGGGTATTTCGCTCAATCATAACTTTCTTTATATAATGCTTTATATGGGGAGACTGACAATTCTTTTTATACTTGCTATTATCTATTCAGTCTCCTTCCCCCAGTTCTGATCCTGCTGCATTGTGCTGAAGACAAAGAAATCTGTGTCTAAGTTCTTCTCTCCATCTTCCCTTCCTCTCGCCTCCCTTCTGCGACTGCTGATGTAAACACGTCCCTGACAGGCTGTATCTGCAGTGAGTTCATCACCACTTTGATCTCAGATTAACCCTCCCAGCATTACAGAACCTACAAAGTTGCAGATACAGCCTGCCAGGGACTTGTTTACATCAGCCATCTCAGAAGGGAGGGGGTGCAGAGCAAAGACGGAAAGAGAACAGCTCAGACATAGATTTCTTTGTCTTCAGCACAAAGCAGCAGGATCTGAATTAGGGGAAAGAGACTGAATAGATAATAACAAGTGTGGGCAGCAACAAAAGTTGGAGTGGAATATCCCTTTCAACTGCAATACCAGATGCAGCCTGTGGAGATAAGGGGTGCTATTTCTGCAAAGGAAATAAATCTGGTTTGAGTGAAAAGTAAAGCAATGACAGCAATAACATATTTATACCAGATTGTAATCTCTGTTGTGCAAGAATTAAAAAAAATATATATCAATTTAGAGGTGAGTCATAGAATTCTTGGTCTTCCTAGGGCCGGTGCTCGAGTTTCTGGCAAATAAATCAGAGCTCCTAATTAATGCAAAGTAGGTTCCCCGGCTCCTCGTGATCCTCCATTCAAGCGTTGCTTTTTAATAAAGTTTAATTAATTTCTATGGCCGTTCTCAAAGACATCAGTCAGCCCCCCCCCCTTCCCCCTTACTTTATTTTCACTGATCCATTCATTAGTCTATTTCCTAGAACAATCTGGACATAGTTTTAATGCATTGACAGTTACCTAGCCAATCAGTCTTTCAATGTTCATGTTTATAATCCACTTCCGGATATCATTTCCCTGTCTGTCTCACCATCTTGGAGAACGTCCCACCTATTTATCCAATTAAATGGAACGCTCTTATAAAGCCATATGGCTAAACACGATTTGTCATATGCAAAAGAGGCTCCAAACTTAGGAGAAAGATCAATGTTCGATAGGGAAGTAAAATTTATCCCTGGCTGAAGCAGGTCCCTACAGTGGACAGTGGTTGGATGAGCGGACAGCTCCTGCACGGTCACAACGTCATTGAAAGCAAGAAGAAGTAGGAAGCTTGTAAATCATAAAAACACTAGTGGTAGGGAATTGGGGCAGCTAAGTATGCACTACCTTTTTAAAAAAAATTTGAAGCATCTTTGGTCCTTTCTAAAAAAAAAAATAAAAAATAAAAAAAATAAATAAAAAAAATAAATAAAAAAAAATAAAAATAATAATAATAATAATAATAATAATAATAATTTGTGAACAGAGAACTGGCCAACCTGACTGGTGCCCCAGCCAACTAATGTCCTGACAATATCCTTTCTAATTTGAAGTCAGATAGGTTATATTGACAAGTTTAGATTTTTACTAGCTCTATCAGCATGTGAGAGGCTGACCATGAAGGTGCTGAAAGTTATTCACGTGAATTGTGAGGTTGCAACATAGACAAGAAAGTTGACATACATACAATATGTCTGATACATCAGATGGATGTTGTTGTGAACAGCACTTCCTTAGGTCAACCTAGAGAACAGCATTGCTTTGGACGATTGCTAAGGTTGGGTTCACACTCCATTTTTGCAATGTTTCTTTTTTCTTCCTTTTTTTTTTCCGAAAAAAAAAGCGGATGAAAAATGGATGGAAAAACTGAATGCATTTGTGTGCATGCGTTTTAATCCGTTTTTCCCCCCAAAAAATATCAAAACGAATCCGTTAAAAAAAATCTGATTTGATCCGTTTTTTTTTTTTTTTTTTTATAATGGAAGTCAATTGTTAAACAGTGGGTTTTTTTTTTTTTTTTTTGCAAGTCAATGGTAAAACAGTGTTTTTTTTTTTCAAAAGCTGATGAAAAAAAAAGAAAATGGATCCTAAAAACGTAGCGTGAACCCAGCCTAAGTGTGATAATAATAAACTAGATCCCTTCCATCATCAATCCTGCGGCAAAGTAAGACCACCAAGGGTCTTACAAACAACAAGGGGCTCAGTTACTGAGGGATGCCTTGAGGAGTCAAAGAGAGGAAGACAGATCAAGGCTACGTTCACACTACGTAAGTTTCTGGCCGTAGCGCAATCCGTGAATAAGCAGCCGGAAACTTATGTAGTTTGCGTACAATGGAAAGTATATGATCTACGGGCGCACAGTTCACACTACGTACGAACTTACGCCCGGATCGTATGCGGCGCTATAAAAAATGAACCAGACCATTGTTTCCAGACGGAAATGCCGTAACTTACGCCCGTAGCGTAACATGTGGTCCTGTACGTAGTGGTTATTTCTTCATTTTGCCAGCTTTTTGTTCCGATCCAAAAGGTTCTGTGGGATGTCCGGGGCTAGGCGAAGATTTCCAAGTAAAAGACCGCTGTCAGATCGCTACGTACGCTGCTCGGGAAGCGTATGTACGCTATGGGCGTAAGTTCGCGGTCCGTACGTATCCGGCCGCAACTTGCGTAAAGTCCCGGCCGGAGTTTCATACGTATATGTCCGGCCGCGAAAAATATGCGGCCAGACATATACGTAGTGTGAACGTAGCCCCCGATATTTATATTTACCACACTTTTGAGTCTCAGTATATACATGTATTTAGAAATGAGAAGTGATCCAAGAATAGTAATAGTTGACTACATCTAGGCTATTGGAGTTAATGGGGCCCATGTCTGTATATACATAGGCACCCTAGCCCAAATCATAGAGCTATGCCAGAAGATCTGTGGGAGTCCAGGCGCTGGGACAGCTGTTGATACAACTGGTGGTTCCAGTGACATGGCATCTGATTCTCTTGTAGTCCAAGATAAATTAAATAAACTCAATGTAACTAAAGCTCCAGGGCCTGATGGAGTTCTTAGGGAATTCAGTTCTGTAATTTCTCTACCATTGTATGAAATATTCAGTGATTCTTTGCTTACTGGTATTGTGCCGAGGGACTGGCGTAAGGCAAATGTTATGCCGATTTTCAAAAAGGGCTCTCGAACTTCCACAGGTAACTATAGACCCGTAAGCTTAACGTCCATTGTGGGGAAACTATTTGAGGGGCTTATAAGGGACTACATCCAGGAATATGTAGTGGCTAATAGTATTATAAGTGATAACCAGCATGGTTTTACTAAGGACAGAAGCTGTCAAACCAACCTAATATGTTTCTATGAAGAGGTAAGTAGAAGCCTGGATGGCGGCGCGGCTGTGGATATAGTGTACCTGGATTTTGCTAAAGTGTTTGACACAGTTCCTCATGGATGTCTAAAGGGTAAGTTAAAGTCTATCAGTTTGGAAAGTTTAATGTGTAACTGGATTGAAAACTGGCTTAATAATCGTACCCAGAGAGTGGTGGTCAATGATTCCTACTCCAAATGGTCCCCGGTAATAAGTGGTGTACCCCAAGGGTCAGTACTGGGCCCTCGTCTGTTTAACTTGTTTATTAATGATATTGAGAATGGAATTAACAGCAATGTTTCTATCTTTGCAGATGACACCAAGCTTTGTAGTACAGTACAGTCTATGGAGGATGTGCAGATGTTACAGGATGACTTAGACACACTGAGTGTTTGGGCGTCCACTTGGCAAATGAGGTTCAATGTGGATAAATGTAAAGTTATGCACCTGGGTACTAATAACCCGCATGCATCATATGTCCTGGGGGGAGTTACTCTGGGAGAGTCGCTGATGGAGAAGGATCTGGGTGTACTTGTAGATAATAGACTACAGAACAGCACACAATGTCAGTCAGCTGCTTCTAAGGCCAGCAGGATATTGTCATGCATTAAAACAGGTATGGACTCTCGGGACAGGGATATAATATTACCGCTTTATAAAGCTTTGGTGCGGCCTCATCTGGAGTATGCTGTCCAGTTTTGGAACCCGATTCATAAAAAGGACGTTCTAGAGCTGGAGAGGGTAAAAAGACGGGCAACTAAACTAATAAGGGGAATGGAGCATCTTAGTTATGAGGAGAGATTAAAAGAATTACATTTGTTTAGTCTGGAGAAGAGACGTTTAAGGGGAGATATGATTAACTTATTTAAATATATAAATGGCCCCTACAAGAGATATGGGGAAAAGATGTTCCGGGTAAAACCCCCTCAAAGGACAAGAGGGCACTGCCTCCGCCTGGAGAAAAAAAGGTTCAATCTCCGGAGGCGACAAGTCTTCTTTACCATGAGAACTGTGAATCTGTGGAACAGTCTACCACAGGATGTGGTCACAGCAAAAACAGTAGAGGGCTTCAAAACCGGCCTAGACAAGTTCTTAGACCAAAATAATATAAATACATATGTATAGAACCTATCACCCCTCCTTCTTCCCTGTATCCATCCCCTCCTTGGTGGAACTTGATAGACATGTGTCTTTGTTCAACCGTATTGACTATGTAACTATGTAACTATATGGGTCATATTGGTTATAAATTTACTCTTTTTATGATTCAAACCATAAGAAGTAACTGGTTATAAATCAGCTTTCGATGAGGATGGCTTCTCCTGGGCTTGTCGAGGGATCTTCTGGTTCAGAGGTAGAGTATAAAGGCCAACTAGTTAAGTGCCAACTGGAAATACAATGTAATCTGGCAGCTGACTTACTGGCATGGAGATCATATAGGATCACAGTGAGCACTTAATAAAATGCTGATACCCAAAACAGACGCAAGGAAAAGCAATCAGCATATTCACCTCAGAAGGACCCGGCAAGAGCCGGCAGATTCTGGTTAATATACACAAAGCAGCTTAGCTACCTGGTATAGAGCAGTACATATCCATTAGATAAGAGTGACAGGGTTGATTGTAGGCTGCTCCTACTGCAGGGTGATGGGGTGATTCCACTCTGTCATTTCTTAGAACAGAATGAACAAGAGAACGGCTGTTGACAAAGAAGAAAATCGCTGAGACAGTGAGAAAATTACATGCGCTCTGATTGATGTTTACAATGCTGGATGGAAAAAGCTGGAAAGAAATCAATAGGCCTGGAATATCCTAACCCCCTTGTATTGCTCTTCCTTTACTGCTTTCTACCATCTTATTTTAAAGCCCAAAAAGCATCCTACTAGTCTGCTTAATCTAAGGGGGGGGGGGGGCTAAGACATCTTCGTATTCATGTCAAGAAGAACTTGAGATTTAGGCACCATGTTTATTCTGCAATGGGCACAAACCAGTTACAAGATGGCGGCTACACAATTTAATATACATAGAAAACAAAAAAAAGGTTTTCACTAGATCGCACCCGACTAGGACAAGAGTGACAGCACGCTCAGCCATTCATTGATTGACTGGGACAGGACAGTGCCGCAGCCAGTGATTGGCTAAGCGGGCTGTCACTCTTGTCTCAGTCAGGAAGTGGAGTCGGCTGTGATTAGTGGGCGACTCTGGGGGAGCGCAAACTTGCTGAACCGTTTAGCTTTTTTGGTATGTTTCGTTTAAAGTTGGGTCTAGATGAACCCAAAATTTACTTCAAAGTTCGGCGAACCGGCCAAATCGAATATTTGAATAGTTTGCTCATCTCTACTCTGTATGCTGCCTCTCTCTGACATCCCCAGACTAACGGGGGCCAAAACTGTATCTTGGTGAGGCTTATAAAACGTATAACAGTGTTTTCTTTTACTGGTGTACACAGAATCCTTAAAATATAACATAATACCAAGCCCCACTGGATGCCGCCGAATGGAGGTATACTCTGCTGGATGTGCATCTTGTAGGTTAAAACAACCTCAGCCATTCAATACCTTAGAGAGTGCCATGTTCTTAAGTATGTGGGAGCGATCTGTACCATGTCCATGAGGCTTATTTTAGAAGTATGGGTACTGTTGACTGCAGCATGGGCCAGTCTTAGAATCATTGCTGTCTATAGTAACTGGTTCTTACAATATCATTCCTATAGACAGTGCTGAGTTCATGTTCTCTTGACTTAAGGTGGCCAAGTAATGCTTCTTTTTCATTTGGGTTCCTCATGTGTCCACAAAAGGAGTCTTAGGTGTAAGTCTTGTGGAATTTCTATCAGGTGCAGAAAGCTAGCTTTATAGAGTTTGAGTGTGTTCATTTAGGTATTAACTGGACGGTTGACATGGTTTAACCCCCAAAAATTCCCATCAATTTAAATGGTAGACAGGGAATCATGCAATAAAATAGGTGACACACCACATTCGCACTGTCAATAAGACTTTCAGGACAGGAGACCCTGCCCTTACCACATCTCAGAGAAATCCTCACACAAGCAAGGTTTTCACCCTACAGCTGCCATAGCCAGGTGCCATCATCACATCTCACTTTTTTTTATAAGACACCTTAATTCTCATCAGGTCGTCAACCTATAGGCATCTAGAGAGCACAGATTCTCTTATTGGAAGTAGAATTAGCATAAATGGTCATTGATGATGCTAGATGGTTAATCCATATGTCTAGGTGAAGGTTTTTGGTTCACAAATGAAGACGGTAGAATGTGATATTTTCCCGTTGCCCCCCACAGACTCTCACCTTTCAGCCATCAGTGTTTGGTACAGTAATGGCTCATAGATTGTACTGATCTCTCATTAGATGCTTGTTTAAGCAAAAGCCAGTTGGTCATGCATGGCGGCGTACACGTCGATAGCTAGAGCGGAATTATTGTAGGGTTTTTTTTGCAGCTTTTACAACTAATGAATAATATTGACAGTGTTTGCCTGGAGTGTACTGTATTTAAATTGAAATAAACCTTTTATTTCCAGCTGTGAGTGACCAATGAAAGGTTACGAGATGCTGCTTCACATTCAATGCGCTCGCAGAAATATATTTGTTGTATGCATATTACTTTTTGAAGACAACGGGAAATGCCAAATTCTTCTGCTTTACAAGGCCGGTCTCTTATGTCATGTTGATATTGAGTTTTAGAATTTATCTTAAAGAAAAGCCTTGATCTTTTACTCTGTCTCAAGGGAAGACCAGCATTAGAACTCGAAGCGCGATCCATAGGCTTTGACTGATTTTTATGTTTCAGTCTTTGAGGAGAGAAAAAGCAGTATGTACAGTAAAAAGTGCCAAGTTTCTATAAGCTTTGGGCGTCTATCAAAAAGATCTATTAATGCTGTAACTATTCTGAAGTTTAGAGATGTAAAGAACATCTTAGGGTTTAGCTGTCTTTGGCCTGTGTATTTGGTTCAAACCTTTTTGTGTCACGATCTACCATAGTGGGAGAGAAAGGTTAGCTATTAGCCAAAGATAGTGTCCAGCTCACCAAGAGGAGCAAGAGAGTGCATAAGGAGGTGGAGGGCAGAACCCGGGGGTTGCAGCAAAGATGGAAGAAGAAGCTCTTCTCGAATGCAGTTGACTTAATAATTCACGCAAGCAGACTAATGACAACATGTTTCAGGCTGAAAGTGCCCTTAGTCGTGGCTCATGACTAGTTGCAGTTCTGGCCTGAAACGCAGTGGTGTTGACCTTGAAAAAGAATACTTTTACCTGCATGAAAGAAGTGCTTGAACTTCCTTCTTTACAGAACTTGAAGTGGTACTGTCAATTTTAATTTTTTTTTTTAGATATTGAGTTATTTTAACTTTTCTATATTTAAAGCAATGCTATAGTTATGGCTATTAGGTGTCTCCCTTCACTGCCCTTAGATGGGTCAGTACCAGGGTTCCAACCATAATCTAGAGAAGATCCAGATCCACGATGATGTTATTAAACAATAGGAAAGGACATTCTCGTTGGCCAAGCTATGGATCCACCATTAAACCTTGGCCTATAATAGACTTCTATTGAGTCCATGGCACTCTACCATGACCTTACACATGACTGTTGGATACTTAAATGCACTGAATCATCAATTTCTTTTGTAAGAGCTTGATAACCATTCACAGTTCACAGATGAGCCTGTTCTGCTGCAATCTAATAGATACCTCAGTGCTTCAAACTCCACTTCAAACAATGGAAGCAACAATAGCTATGGCCTTGCATGTCCCTCTTCCACTAAACCCATTGGAAACCAATGCTTTATAGAACATCATAGAAACAATGAGCAGATAACTAACACATGGTAAAGATAGGAACTGAGCTTTTTCAGGATCTGTACAATACACACATTGTGCCATGACAATACAATGGAGCTGCCCTCACCTGGTGTCCAAAGGAGCAGCTCATCCTGGCACAGGTAAAGTACAGAACATGTAGTACCACTCTTTACCTAGTGAGGCGGTACCACACAGCATGTCACTGCTTTATCAGTTCAGTGCCAAGGCTGATTGGTTAGTTCTTCTAGACAGTAAAGGCCCCTTCACATATATCCAGTAGTTCTCAGTGGTGTAGCTACAATAGAGGCAGGGTAGGCAGTTGCTAATGGGCCCGTGCAGGAGGAGGGCCCGGGGGAGAAGGTAAGAGCATGTGTCCTTCTGCTTAACCCCTTATGTACTGCAGTGTGTAAGTGGCCCAATGTTTACTTACATGCTGCAACACAAAAAAAGGGTTAACAAACAGAAGACAGAGATCTCTGCTTCACTGCACTGATAACCTCTGACCTCTCCTCCAGCTGAGCAATAAAGTAGGAAAGGAAAATGTGCAGAGCTCCTTGCAGAGGTCAGGGGTTATCAGTGCACCAGCAGTAAAGCATATATATATATATATATGCACAGTTCTTTGTGTTGTGCGTAGGCAAAGGGGGCCCCTTAAAATTTTTTGCTATGGGGCCCTGTGAATCCTACTCCCCTGGTGGTTCTGTTTCCCTCCAGCTCAGTAGCAAAGTGCTGGACAGGAAAGTAGTGTCAGGGATGAGGGGCTTTAATATAATTCTAGGACATAGAGAGGATAGTGTTAATATGATTCTCAATAACACATGATTTACAAAATGCTGATGTTGCTTATCAGGTTGGGTCACTCTGACCCATCCTCAGGACACTTATCTATGTTCTGGTCTACAGAACATTGATAGAGAGCTACAGAGACATAATAATTGGAGATAACTTAGCTAAATAAGCAGTAATAAACTGATTAGCGGGGAATCGATCAATACCAACCTTTAACCAACCACATTGGATGTTATTCTTACTAATTTCGCTTACTCTGCAAGTAGGATGTTTACTCATATTGATCACACTGCGCATGACCGGATATAATCACATGACTTCATCTATGGAAAATACCTAAAGATTCTGTGTTAATGTGTAATGAAGTGTACACCCCGCAAAGGGGTATAAAAGAAGATGACTTTGTTGCAATAAACATGCTGCTACTCAGAACCATCTCGAGTTGTCTGCATCCTTCTTGGCCAAGATGCCCCTTCAATCTGGCTACCATCCAATATACCTGAAGGTCTTACCTGAAGACCACCCTAACAGTAGGAAAGCTAATGTTTCAATTGATCCCATTAATTTGAATGGGATAGTTTGTAAAATCCTAAAAAAAGCTGGACAGGAGAACCCAACCTGCAGCGTTCCCATGTCCGTCCTGTCCAACTAATAGCTTAAAAAATAAAGGGTAGAAAGCCAGACTGGCGGATATATGTTCACTAAGCCTTACTTAGGCAACAGGTCCAGTCTGTGGCATTGTATGGGGAATGTGGTTTTGCGTTTAGGAGGTTAGCAAAGATTAAACAGCACCACCCCTGTCCTCAGGTTGTGTGTGGTATTACAGTTCAGCTCCATTCATATCAGTGCTGCAGAGCTGCAGAACCCACACCCAACCTGAGGACAGGAGAGCTGCTAATAGGATTAGAAATTTATTTCTAACCTGGAAACCCCCTTTAAGATGGCCCAAAAAAACAATATGGAGAAGATTTATGAAACTTTGTGCCAAGGTAGTGACCAGATTTCTGCTTTTATTTAAAAGGAAAAAAAAAACTCTGAAAAAAGGAAAGAAGCCATTTGATTGGTTGCTATGGGTAACTGCTCCTCTACACAAAGTTTGCTAAATCTTCCCGAAATACTGAACTTATTGTAACCCGAGGGACCATGTATAATAACAATATGTGATACTTTCATCCCTAGTAGAATATGTACAGCACAGATATCTTACATGTCATTTCATAAGCTATGGCAGATGCCGGCTATAGAACAAGCCTTTGATTTGGAGCCCACCGATTTACACGATGGGAGACGTATATAAACCCGGAATGTTGCCGATGGCAACCAATCATATTCCAACTGGGATGCTGCATTTGAAGGTTGGAAAATGGAGTCAAGCACCTAATTGGTTGCCCTGGGCCAGACCACTGTTGCTTATGCTAGTTTTCATATGTAAACCCTGGATGAAGCTTCATAACTGCTACTCATAATGCTGAGCTGTGTCTGCCAATCTATACGTCGTATCCGCATTGTCGGGCAGGTTATTTTTATGCACAGAAGTGTGAACGTAGCCTAGAACCGGTGTGGTGGTAATTAGCAGCCTCCGACAATCAATAGGATTCTGTTAGCTAATTACAGCTGCAAACTGCGTCACTGGACTCAATGAGGCTCACGTGCTTGGCGGTACTCAACACTTAACACTCAGGATGCTGGAAAATGCTAGTCACATGATCATTTATGTAACACATATATAAATACACCAAAATACTATATACAGGGAAGTTGTATAGTAAATTGTAAGCGAATGATATGCAAGGATCTGTTGACATTATGTTTGACCCTCCTATGGTATGACCTACTTCTGATGGAGGGCTCCGATGTATGCTAATGTGCAGGCATGTAGTGCCATACATTACTCATAGTGTAGGCTCCCATGCTGAAAAATATATTCAGTGTGACATCTAGCCTTATTCAGGGTGACATCTGAGCTAGAAGTTTTCCCAGCTTATCCAGCAAATGTAGGCTATGAAATAGTGTCAACAGGGCATATATAATGTGTTCTACATAAAGCTAAGCAACTCAAAGATAACTTCACTGCTCTTAAGACTTTAAGGGCCAGTTCACATGGAGTAAAATTGGCGGAATTCCACAGCGGAGAATCCCGCCAGCCTCCGTGTCGTACTGGCAGTCTATGGGAGGGCTCGCGCCTCCTCTCTCAGCGTGAAAGAATTGACGAGGCCTCCCATAGACTGCCACTATGATACGAAGGCTGGTGGGATTCCGCGACGGAGAGTTCCGCAGCAGAATTCTCCCAGTTTACTCAGTGTTAACTGGCCCTAAGAGAGTGGGGTAATAGATTTTAGTAGGGTATGGTAATAGATTTTGGTATGGTGGGGTAAAATATTTTGGTATGGTAAGGTAATAGATTTTGGTATCGTAATAATTTTGGTTGGATAGGGTAATAGATTTTGATAGGGTAGGTTACTAGATATTGGTAGGGTAGGTTACTAGATTTTAGAAAGGAAGGGTAATAGATTTTGGTATGGTGGGGTAATAGATTTTGTTAGCGTAACAGATTTTGATTGGGTAGGGTAATAGATTTTGGTGGGGTAGGTTACTAGATTTTAGAAGGGTAATAAGTAGAGGGTAATAGATTTTGGTATGGTGGGGTAATAGATTTTGTTAGGGTCATACATTTTGGTTGGGTAGGATAATAGATTTTGGTAGGGCAATAGATTTTGGTTGGGTAGGATAATAGATTTTGGTAGGGCAATAGATTTTGGTTGGGTTTGGTAGGATGACAGTGGAGGGTCGTTTGAAGGTTTTTTGTTCTTTAACAAATAAGGAGGAGGGACGTAGCTGATCATCAGGGAGACATTTACAGGTCTACATGTTTGTGTAGTTTGAACATTGATGAAAGCGCACTGGTTTGGGATGCACTAAGGGACTCATTTATCAAGATGCGCCCTGGTGTTCTCCATGGAAAAGGCACAGATTTACACCCGATAAGTACTTTCCTGATGGGCAGTCAAGGGGCACCCACCCCTGATTTATCTGCAAACAGACATAAACCATGGCAGTTATCTACACTTGATCCGTAGCAGAGTTTGAAATTCATGCCAACCATGAGTTGGAGTAGATGGGTAGGCCAATTTCTGGTCTATATTTCAGTAAACCCACCAGGCACCCCCCCCCCCCCCCCAAATAGATAAATTATGTCTGCATGTTGCACAAGTGGCAAGAACAAAATGAGTTAGTAACACATAACAAAAAATTATATCATTTGAGCATTACTGTAATCGTACAGACCTGCAGAATAAAGATAACATATATTTTTTTCCAATTTCAGCCCAGTACATTTTATGGTAAAATGAAGGCTGCCTTGAAAAAGTTCTAAAAACAAACAAAACAAAAAAACAACAACATGGCTCTGCATATGGGAGGAGAAAAGAAGAAAAGAGTTCTGGCTCTTAGAATGTGAGGAGTTAGAACTTCTGAATATCTGCGATGGGGAAGGGGTTAACCAATAGGCCTTCTTCAATGTGAGTTTCTGCAGAAGCTGGGACATGTTGACTTTTTTTTGTCAAGGATTTATTTATTGGGTAAATTTAAGAAGCAAAAAATAGCAATCTGTAGCAGTTTTTACTTGTAGGTTTTATAAATCTAAAGCAATTCCATATAGCAACATGTTTTTTTTTCTTCATTTACACGCTGAATAAATGGCTGGATAATTCAGTGTGGGATATTTCAGTGTTGTGTTGTTGAAGTTAATAAGAGATGGTTGTGTATGCTGAATATAGAAATCATTGTAGATTATTAGTCTGCATCAACATGGCCGTGTGAACGTTCCCTTACTATATTTTCTGCGGTGTGTATTATCATAATGCCCTAAATGGTACTGGCACAATTGTGGTAAAGACAAACCCAACTCTGCTACATCCATATTTTCCTGCAAATTTTATCACTTGCCAAATAATCTTCCTGTGGTCTTCAAAAATATGTAAATCGAATACTCCTATCATGCATGGTAGGAATTATACATGACTTTAAGGGCCCTGCGGGATTTGTAGTTTTGTAACCACTGGAGAGCTCTGCCGAAAACTATAGTTAACAATGATACCAATAGTATTCTTCCCAAGTTGCACAGGTGAATCTCGATGCTGCAGGGACAAAGAACAATAAACTACAATATGTGAGATGAAGTGGTGGCCGTAACATTTCAAGAGGATAACAACTACATGCAGTAAACTTCTATCTACTGTATATTACACAACACGGGGAGCTAGAGCCAAGAAATAGACATCCAAGTGCTTAGATAAGCATTCATCTCTTACTCAGCAACTCCGTCTGAGCAGTGATTAAGTGTATACATTTATAATTAAAAGACAAAATGTACTTATGAACCTACGGAGCTGCCAAGAGAGAACCAAGGCAAACATTCCCTGCCGCACTCCTTGTATCACAGGGAACGCCATTAACTGCACAGAACAAGTACGAGTCTTATAGACCTGGGGGAGATAGTACCTACCCCCACTGACAGGAGCACTAAATGGATTATCTTTACTTTAGATTTAAAGGGGGTTCTCCAACAGTGACACTTATTTTCAATGAATTAATGAACATATAAATTAATTCTTACATTTCTGTGGTATTTCATGCTCTTCTTCTGTTTCTAATGTTTCTAAGGGATCTGTTGTATTCAATGCCCCTCATTTAGTCTAATGTACTGTATATCCTGTAATGGACATCTTGTTCCTGCTGGACACTCAAGTTGGGAGTTTGGTCAAGAAAGTACAGGAGGAGAGTGGCAGATGTTGCTGAATTCCCAGCTAGAGTGTACAACAGGAAAAGGAAGTGGAGCAACATAGCGGAAGGAAGGCATGAGAGTCAGTAAAGTTCCTTTTTTTACTAGTTAACAGTTGAAAAAACATTTTGTTGCCAGAAAGCCCCTTTGATGTCCATCTTCATTTCATCATATATACAAGCCAAAGGTGGCAGCCTCCTCCCACCCAAAAAGTAAAGGAGAAGTCCGGCTAAATTAAAGTATGTTAAAATTTGGACAAATTCCCAATAGACACTTATAACCAGAAATGCAGATAAAGTGCTTTTTTCCCTCCACTTGCTACTGCATCAAGTCTTGGTGATGTCAGGACACACTGTATAAGTCCCTGAGGTGCGGAGGAGGCTGATCACACACACCACCGCAGCCTGCCTAACATCTTGATTTCTGGGGACCTGTCCCACCTGCACTGTGGATTCCGCTCCAGTGTTGTTCAGAACCCCCAAATGTGTACCACTTGGCCTCCTCTCTTCCCCCTGCCTGCTCACCGGGACTGGAGTCTAGAGTGAGCCATGGCACTCTCCCGCTACGGTCATCAGGCTGCTTGGTGGTGTGGGGCTGCTCCGGACAGCTGTCTCCCTCCGCCTCCTCACACGAGCGAGGTGTGCATTTCCCGTAATAAGTGTCTATTGAGAATTTGTATAACATAATTTAGCTTTGGGACGGACTTCTCCTTTAAATTATACAGCATAGAACCATAGTGAAGATGAATTCATACAGCTAATGTGAACTGCAACCAGACGGAAAAAAAATCTGTATGCAGTGAGTTTCTATGGCAGAAACCATTGTCCCCATTGGATGTCTAGTAGGGTTGTGCACCTGTCCCATAGACTACAGAACAATGTCACATCCCACTCCTTGTCTTGAACAAACAGAAATTAACTCATTACAATTGAGTCTTCATATACTGTATATAGAGAGAACAATGTAAAACATGTACTAAAGTAAGCTGACACCAAATGGACACCAAAGTTTATAAATTAACCGACTTAAGGGCCCCTATGGATATTGGTTCTCCATTTTTCATTAAAGTAGTAAACCCTGTTCAAACAAATAAAAAAACAAAACAAAAAACAGAAAGTGCAACAGCAACCTACAGGTGCAAGTGCTTACCGTACATACCCCAGCATACCCACAAAAAAACCTGCTCTGTAGATATTAAAAATGAGTATCTTTGCAAATTATTTGATCAGAGTGTACCATGTCACCACAATAAGGTGTCCTCAGAACAGAGGCAAAGGAGTGCTGACAATTTTTTTTTTTTTTCAGTCAACACTAGGGGCATCGCTAGGTAGAAATATCCGAGGCCCAAGCCCCGGATATTTAAAGGCTATCCTCTAAGCTTTAAGCAGCTTGAGGGGAAAGAAACAAGAAAACTTTAACTCACCTGTCACCGGTTCCCAAGCAGCTCGGGCTCCTGTCATCCCCCAGAGCATGCAGATTGGTAGAGAGACACTGTCCGTGCCGGATGTCCCTGTCCCTGCGGTCTCTTAGTCACTGATCTGTTAGTGCGTCTTTAAGACGCATACAGGCAGATGATAAATAATAGAGACTGCAGCGACATGGGCATCCAGCACAGGCAGTGTCTCTCTACCAAGCTGCCTGCTTCGGAGGATGAGAGGGGAGAGGAGCTGGTGACGAGAGTTAAAGTTTTCTTGATTTTCTAATGGGGGTGCTGCATCTTGCTGCCCGGGGGGGCTGGGGGGGGGGTTGTCAGAAGCACACAGAGGCAGAGGGACCACTGAAGTCCCTGGCGGACATCAGCACCTGGCAATCGGCACCCTGCTCCTAAGGCCGCCGGTTGCTGAGCTCCTGGCCTCCCACTTCATGGGGCTGTGAAAGAGATTGGGGGTTCCAGCTCACTTATGTCAGTGTGGTAATTCAGAGGTCACGCTGACACATACACAGCCTCTCTGCAGCTTTCTGTCTATTGGTGGAGCAGCAGAGCACAGGCAGCTCCCAGGCTGAACCCAATAAACCCGGGAGCTCCCAGTAGAAGTGGCCAAAGACGGATGGTCCCCTTCCTGCCAGACTGACTGCTGCCCACTACTCTGCAGGAGAAGACTGTCCCAGCAACATGTGGGGGGTGGTTGGGGGTGATTGTCCTCATTTTGTGTCACACCTGTACAGGCCAGGGACTGTTGACCAGTTATTTGCTGCCATTTAGGGCAGTTGAGGTAATTAGGCAGGGACAGTTGGATGGGTGTCAGTGCTATGGCATCACCTGTCTTGTGTCCACCAGTCCCTAAGTCCTGACACATTTGATCACTTTCCTGCCCTTTTTTCCTTACCCTGGACACATTCTTTTCAGCGATGAGGGTAATATGAATCTAACTTGGGCCCCTTCACCCCAATTGCCCCATAGTACATGCATGGGTAGGTATGACCGATTGGACAAATTTCCCCTACCTGTCAATGAATTCTATACCAGTTCAGGGAACAATCTTATCCAATCATTATAATATAGATCTTGGGACCAAAGTCTGTAATCCAGAACAACTGATCAAACAACTTAGCCTACATTACACCAAGTGAATGACATCAGTTCTGAATGGCGCCAATGGTAATGGTAAATATTGGGGTGACAGCTCCCCCCTTCATTTGTTCATATTCCCATATGATGGTTCTATCACATCCCTGTACATCTCTAAGAGCCCAGAACTGTGTTCTCCGGTGACATAGAGAGATGACATTGTTCACACACCTGCGGAGGCTCAGTACACAGACTCCTGGCACTATCATAATGAAATCTTAATAGCTTCTTTGTTTTTTTTTTATTATATTATTCTATCATCTGATTCTTATACGACGCCGCAGCCACAAATTGTTCCTACACTGAGGCTTCACTTTCTGTAAAGTGCCTCAGCTAGAGGTGGAATTGACATTGTTTTCCTCTTCAGATACGAATATTTGAGAGGGGTTGACTACCTCCCCAGCAGGAGGGAAGCAATTTCTTAGAATTCTATCATTTTTACTTGTTTACTTGTTATTGTCCGCATTGTGCTATTTGTTTGCCTTTTGTTTAGTTTCATATGCCAGCGAGGACTATGCGAAGTCAAAACGTCTCCGCAAATTACATTTCCTAATTTTTTGCAATTTTTTATAATATTTTAGTTTATTTCAGATGAAATTGATTGCAGGTAAGCACTTCAGAGCTGACTCCCGTGTTGCACAATGGATGTTCGGGTAAGAATAGTCACACTGTGCTTTTCTGATGCAGTTAAAGAGATCAGATTAATTAATGACTAACAAGGCTCGTCATTGGCTAATTAATCGATCTTTTCCTGCTCCGCTTGATGACTTTAAGTGAACGCATGTGCAGAGAGTTATACACTGTGCAGGTTCCTGGGCAGCAAATGCTTAGTTAAGCCTTGTTGTAACAGCTGCCCACTGTGGACCTACAAAACCACCAAAACTAGGACACTTTAACCTTCATTGTGGGGTTAGTCGTTTAAAAAGGACAGTTGGATCAGACCAACACCTGTAAGGGCATGTGGATTTCATAGCGGGAAAGTCACTTGCTCAGGACTCCCTCAGTCAACGTAACTTTATTCTCGACAATTCAGGCCATCTATTGTCTGTATCACATAACCTACCGTAATCAGAATTGCTACCATGTATTACTACATGTCAGACGTCTCCTGAGTTAATCACATTGACATATCCCATATTAAAGAGATTATCAGTAAGGAGACAATGCCGTTAATTGCTAGTTGTATTATACTCCAGAGCTGCATTCCCAGTTTGCGGGTTGCTATTGAAATTTGTCAGCAAACCTGTCATTAGACCCACCACTAACAGCTTTTGTAGGGTAATCACTTTTTCCTCAGTATCAGTATAGTATCAGTATGCTATATAGTGCCAAGTGTATAGGTAAAATAGTCCAGAATGTAAATAAAGCAGGAAGGAATGCTGGAATATTACGGTTCTGTAGCTTGCAGTATTTTGATTGCTACTCTGGAGTCAATGCTATCTGGGAGTCATTATCGGTAAAAAGTCATGTACTGTGTGGCTCAAATCTCATAGATTGCTTCTATTCAGATGTGTCCACCAATAACTTTCCTTTAGTTCAGTTAGGAACTCCAATTTCTCATTAAGCCAAGTCAACACAATATGACAACATGCTATCAGAACAACCAAAATCTTATTGTTTTTCTAAATAATATGTATATAAGCTAGGGTAATATATTTGCACCACAGCATAGAATGGCGATCTGCCAGAGAGTCTTACACACATAGAAATCATCCACAACACGCCCTAATAATATGAATGACATGCCAAGGATTTTGAAGGTAAAATAGCAGCCAACATCTTGTGCTTGACTTCTATGAAATTATTACTGTTTTGGGTTTTTTGTTTTGCCCCATAGATAAACTATAAGGAATGATGGCATTAATTGTTCTGAGTACCGTATGGTGCGATATGGGACATACAGAAGCTAAGTCATGTTTACTCTTTAGAGAATGGCTTAACTTGGCACCCTTTAATTAATGACAAAATTTAATACTGCTTAGTTCCATTATTTTCTACTTGCCTCAAGGGTGGCACAGTGGGTTCAGTGGAGGTCATAGGTAACTTTAATAGTGTTGAGCAGACTTGCCAAACTGTTCGGGTTCGGCAACGCTCTGTGAACCTTAACACTAGACATTTGACTCCCCGCGGTTGGAGAAGATGTATGCCGCACTAGGGAGTCATGAGGAACATGGATACATAGGCTGTAGACATGTTTTCAGGGGACTCAAAGTGGTTCCAGAGCTGTTTGATGCAGCTACGTCTCAATGATGGCAGACAACAGACACTGTAGTTGGTTACAGTGTTTGCCCGGCTCTACTTGGCAGCTGTCCTGGTGAGATGACAGTTTGTTTGACATGGGAATGCTGTGTGATAGGAACATCTGCGTGAGGCGGATCGGTGAGAATCAGAGCATGTTAATCCCACATGAGTCTGCAAGGAGCAGGCTGGCTGTCTCAGACAGTGGCTATGACGGGAGGCAGATGGCTACATGAGTGGAACCAGGATCTTTGTACCCACTGGAAAACACTCTACCTTACCCTGAATATACTAGACAAAAACAAATTGTTTATGGTGTCCAGGCCTGAAAGTAATTGTACTTTTGCTGGAGGACCGTAGGTTTGACACCTGCGGTTTAAGGGGAGACCAATAAAAAATGTTTTATTTCTTTAAAACAAGTATAGGTAACCAGAAGAACTAGTTTGACTTGGCACAATAAGACAATGACTGAGGCTAAGGCCTTTTCACGCTGCCATGCTTTATGCAGGCTCGTATGCATCTCATATCCGGGGCCATAGCCCCAGTGGGACGCACTTGTTATGTTTGTCATGGCTGTTTACCGATTCCTGGTGTCTGTCTGAATAAAGCTGCACTTTGACAGTGAGTTTCCACCGCTCTGCTGAATGCCTCTTCATTATATTATGGATCTGTTCATGCAGATGAGACAGCCACTTGTATGTGGCCCCCACAGCACGGAGAGACAGTACTTTGTTTCTTATGCTGGACAATCAGACTATATAGTGCCACATACCTCACTAAATAGTGATCCGGCCCTTGTACATTATGTGACATCCTCCGCCTTCTAGACCAGTCTCCCCAAACCCCAATCCTCCACGATGGTCATGTTTTGAGAACTTCCTTGGTATTTCACAGGTTATATAATAATACTCTGTTATACTCTGTGTTCTATGCATGGGATATCCTCAAATCCTGACCTGTTGGTGGTCCTGTTGGTGGTCCTGAAACTGATAACTCAGCTAATATTAAAAAGTTTGTACAGAATGACAATTTTTTTTTCTCAGAAATAGAACTGTTTATGTAGACTGTTCCCTCTCAGTGCGGCACTCATAGAGTTGAAAACTCTTGACAGATACTGCTGCTGTTTGACTCATTAACCTTGTTAACATGTAGTTTCCTTTTCTGAGTTCACAGCTTATAGCAGGGGTTTCAAACTTTCAAAACTACCATTCCCATTATGCCTGGATGGCTAAAGCTTTGGCTGTCCAGGCATGATGGGAATTGTAGTTTTGCAACAACTGAAGGGCTACAATAAGATGCCTACATACCTGTAGATGTACTAGCATGGGCCCCATTTACTCCAATAGTCCAATGGTCTGCTAGTGGCTATGTTCAGCCCATTGAAGTAAATAGTGCCTGTGCCAGTCCGGTGCCATATATTGGCTTCCATTTTGGGAGGATGGCGACAGATCTGTGTCTTGGAAGACACAATGGTAGTGTGAACCTACCTTTGTTAACCCCTTAACGACATTGGGGTAAATGGACGTACATTTACGGCCAATGTTTACCCGATTGCTGTGTGTTAACTGGCCGAACACTGCAATATAAGTCCCCAAAAAAGTTAATTCCTGCTCCGATTACCTCAGTTAGGTAGCTGAGGTGTTCAGAGCAGGTATTCGCACATACTCACCTGATCCCGGCGTCCGGATCAGTGTCTTCTGGGTCCCGATCGCGTCCTCTTCTTTCCGGCGTCCTCTTCTGCTGTTTTTGTCGGTCCCATAGGCAATCTTCGGAAATCTCCATCTCTTTTCAGCTCCAGTGTCGTCTATCATCGGCTTTTGCGTTCCACTGCCCCCTAGCGGCTGATAAGTGTATAAAATACATTTATCAGTAGCTATAGGGTTGTGGTGGAATGGCTAAGGATAACCCTTTGTGCATTTCGCAGCTGCCACCCGCCGGTGGACTGATGCAGGCGCGAATCTTCACCCGTGTTATAGACTCCATTCTATGCATGGGCGGATTCAGTCGTCCGTCCAAAGAATGAATACGTTGAACAACTGAAGATTGCTGTTATTGGCTGATCTGAACTGATTAGCCAATAGCACGAACGGAGATGCGCACCTGCATCAGTCTGCTGGCAGGTGCTAGCTGCAGAATGCACAAAGGGTTATCCTTCTGGAAACTACATCCTATAAGGAATCTAACAAGGAGTGCAGCGGGGATATGGCCCCCTGGTGACGTGCACATTTGTGGTGTGAAAATGAAAAAAAATTTTTTTTTTTAATTTTCACAGCAAATGTTCTACATATGTGACCGTCACCAGTGGGATCCATATGCTCACTGCACCCATTGTTAGATTCCTTGAGGGGTGTAGTTTCCAGAATGGGGTCACTTGTGGGGGGTTTGTACTGTCCTGGCAGCACAGGAGCTTTGTAATTGCGACATGGCCTCCATCCTCCATTCTAGCCTCTAAATGGCGCTCTGTCCCTTTGGTGGCTTGCCCTGTGCCCATATGGCACATTATGTCCACATTTGGGGTATTTTCGTACTCAGGGGAAATTACCCTACATGTTTTGTGTTCATTTTCTTTTTAACCCCTTGTTGAAATAGAAAAAAAATCAAGGCTAGACCAACACTTAGTGTAATTTTTTTTAAAATTTTTACACTAAATCATTGATCATGTTTTGATTTTTTTCATTTTCACAAGGGGTTAAACGATAAAAAAAAAAAAACACAAAATATGTACAGCAATTTCCCCTGAGTCTGTAAATACCCCACATGTGGACATAAAGCGCCATGTGGGCGCAGGGCAAGCCTCCGAAGAGAAGGAGCGCCATTTGGATTTAAGAGGCTGGATTTGGCCAGAATGGATGATGAACGCCATGTCGCATTTACAGAGCCCTTGTGCTGCCAAGACACTGAAAACCCCCCACAAGTGACCCCATTCTGGAAACTACACCCCTCAAGGAACCTAACAAGGGGTGCAGTGAGGATATGGACCCCTTGATGACGGGCACATTTGTGCCGTGAAAGTGAAAAAATGAAAATCTTTCCTTTCACGTCACATTGTTCCACATTTGTGCACGTCACCAGTGGGGTCCATTTGTTTACTTTACCCTTTGTTAGATTCCTTGAGGGGTGTAGTTTTCAGAATGGTGTCACTTGTGGGGGGTGTCCAGTGTTTTGGCAGCACGAGGGCTTTGTAAATGCGACATGGCCCTTGAAATCCATTCCAGAGAAATTCAGCTTCCAATGGTCAATTGGCGCTCCTTCCCTTTGGAGGCTCGTCCTGCGCCCGCTTGGAACTTTATGTCCACATGTGGGGTATTTCCGTACTTGGGAGAAACTGCGCTTCACTTTTCGTGTTTTTTTTTTTTTTTTATCCCCTTGTAAAAATGAAAAATGAAGGCTAGAACAAAGTTTTAGTGTAAAAAATTTTATCTTTCCTTTTTTACACCACATTGTTCTGAAAATCTGTAAGGCACCTGTGGGGTCCAGATGCTCACCGCACCCCTTGTTACATTCCTTGAGGGGTGTAGTTTTCTAAATAGTGTCCCTTTAGGGGTGTTTTTTATGTTTTGGCACCCCAGAGCCTCTGCCAACCTGAAGTGGTACAGTCAAAAATGACCAAATATAACGGAGGCATTGAAATTCACTAGGCGCTCCTTTATATCTGAGGCTTGTGGTTGCGTCAAATAGCGCATTAGGGCCACATATAGGGTATTTCTATTTTTAAAATTGAATTTAAAATTTTTCACTTCATTTTGGTTTTTTTTTCATAAAGATTTGTTATTTGTTATAAGTATCGACTCCAATTTACCAGAAATGTAAAGTACCATATGTCACAAGAAAAGAATCTCAAAGTAAAGTGACACAGGTCATATTCATAAAATTTGCCTCTGTCCTTAAGGCCATTTCAGGCTCTGTCCTTAAGGGGTTAAGGATGTCATATTTTGTACATAAAGGGCCAGTTCACACTGAGTAAATTCAGCGGAATTCCTCCGCCCCGGAATCCCGTCTGCCTCAGTGTCAAATGGAGACTCTATGGGAGGGCTCACGCACCTCCGCTTTCCTCTCATGGGAGGCGCACGAGCCCTCCCATAGAGTCTCCATTTGACTCTGAAATGGCCCATAATGAAGCCATTACAATATGGCGCTGACTTTCTAAACATGTAAAGATGTTTACATTTCTTAAAGCTTATGTAAACATTAGTACTACGCAAGTAACGGTTCTCTTAACTCAGCCAATGAAGTACTGTTACGAGCCTTAGTAGAAGATCACTTGCCCCAGGATATATAAACTGGTTGCCATCTTTGAATAAAGGAGATCCACCTTAAACACCAATGTGTCAGGGTGTTTGATTCTCAGTGTGCACTATTAACTAATAACTTGTCATTCGGAGCAGACAGTGAATATGGAAGCAGTCTTGAGGTGCATCTTTAAAGGACAACTCCAGCGCTGATAAAAACAAAAACTGAACTGAAGCTCCTGTTGGTGTTTTCATTTTTTCTTCACTTCCTGGTTTGGGGTTTCCCATGATGCACTTTGTCTCCTGTGATGTCTAACTGACTCTGTAGAACTGTTAGATGGCTTACATCTTGCTCAGCCAATCAGTCATATGACAAAAGGAGACTGGCATAACAGGGCTTAGACCCGCCTCCCTCTTGATGATGTCTTTGTCACAAAATGGCTGCCACAGAAAAGAATAATTTTACTTCACTTCCTGGTGGGTGGTTGAGGGGGGAAAAGATAGGGAAGATGGGCAGATAGGTGATTAAAGCATAGTACAAAGTTATATAACTTTGTAATGTGTTTTAATTACTGGGAAAAAGCTTTTCACTGGAGTACCCCTTTAAAAATATGAGAATATGAGCGGCATATTAAGGATACTACTATTTCGTGGCTCTGGAAGGATATAATACCATTGTGTGTATGTAAAAAATTAGTTACATAATACCAATCAGGCATATTACATGGAGCATCTAAAAAATTACTTTGTGTGCCTATGACTGTACACTGTTCCATCAATCAGTTTACTTTGCTTGGAGCAGCGTAAGGGAGCTGTAAAACCGGTACATATACTATCCAGTTGGTGGGCATCTTTATTGGCATCTTGTTTCTCAAACAACGGTGCAAAACACATAGCACCATGGGATCATTAAATATGTATGTACAATCTTTTTATCTATATTTATAATAAGCTGTTTTTCTCATCCAAACCACTTGCTGGAAGGAAATGCTATATTTCATGTAAATTGGCACTGGAATTTACCCTGAGACTTTTGCCAAGTCGATATTGAGCGAAGGATGCACTGTAAATAGCAGGTTTTAATTAAAAAAGTGTTAAATTATTTGAATAATGAAGATGTCAGGAAGTTTTGCTGACACATCTAACTCACCAGCAGATACGATGAAAAATGTAAACTAATGACTTTATGTTCCAGTCAATTGTGTCAAGAGGATTCGTAGCGGATAAAAATGAAATCTGGGACCAGAGAAAAATTCTGTTTTTACAAAAAAAAATTTCTGAGAGGTACAGTATATACTGAATAATTTCTAGGATCTTCGACTGTAAAACTCCTTGAACACTTGAAAGACCCTTGCAGATCCTATTATTAGCCATGTAAGTCCATGTACATCTGATCATATTCAGACCAGTAGGGCTTGGTACTGGTATAGCTGGAACATATACACCGTACAGCTAGTAGAGTGGGCAATGTATTGTTATAACATTATCTTAAGAACATAAAAACACTTTATGGGCAATTTCGCATGAGTAAACTACAGATGTGTCCAGCATTACCTTTCCTTTAGACAAGTTAAAGGTATGTTCCTAACTGATATGGTAAAACTTATTTTATGTTAATGTTTTATTCATTTTTGCAAATATATTCATTTCCTTTTTCTTCCTCGCCATTTCCTTTTTCTGATATGCCTGCTCTTCCCTGCAACTCATTGTCTAGGTTACTGACTATGGCTCTGCTCTGTAACAGTTAGAAATCTGCTTTTAGAGCAGAGCGGTGGTCAGTTACTTACTGTAGATGGTGGGGAGTTGTTAACAACAGGAAGGAAATAGCTAGTAGTTCTGTTCTTCCTAGCATATTCTAGTTAGTATGTCTGCTCTTGCCTGCTCTTCCCTCGCAACTCATTGTCTAGGTTACCGACTATCACTCTGAGTGGTGGTCAGTAACTTAGACAGCAGGGAGTTGTCAACAACAGGAGGGAAATTGCTTGCTAAATTTGTATAACAAGGGGGTATTCCTCTCACCTAAACTTTTGTTAGGAGACAGGGAATGCAAAAGAAAGCTGTTTAGCAAATGTTTTGTACAATCTCCCCCTGGACAATTCATTTCCTAGGTTCCTGGCTAAGCTGTGTCAGGATACTTGGGAGTGGTAAGTATGTCCTTGGAGACATGTGTAAATTTTCACCACAATGCTATCAAAGAAGTCAAAATGCCTCATTTAGACAACAATTACTCTATCTCCTTTCATAGATTTACAGTGTTTACACTGACAAGGTCATGACTTCAAATTGCCATGAAAAACATGGATCTGTAAATATATTTCGTGTTGAAAACGGATGAGAATACACATTTGTAACCTGGGTTATAGAAATAATCTGGGAGGCTACAGAATAAGCATCTGTAGGCAGATATAGCTGTAGTTCGATTCAGGGCCTATATATCACTGACTTATGACGGCCTAATATACACATATATTAGGTATATGTGTAGTTTTATTGGGTAAGTGCATTTAAATTTCATCAAGTCGCTTGTTAGGAATATAATATAGGTAAGTTTTTTGGCCTTAGGCCACCTATAGTTGTCTATTAAAACCAAACCTATTAGGATTTTCTTTGTTTACACACAGGTTAAACAACTGAAGATGTACCATATTACCATACCAACAAATTGGCAAGCCAGCCATGAGAGGAAGTGGAAGGTGGATATAAACAATCTGTTCCTGCCAAATGGGACGGGACAAGAAATCTTAACTGTCAATGGTAAAAACAACAACAACAAAAGATGGAACAATCAGACATACAATGAAAATTGTGAGGACCTGTTTGTCATATACAAACCTCAAATGACAAGAACTGATGCATATTAAAGAGAGCACTATGACGGTTTGGAATATGTTAATAAATTTTATGTGCAAAAGAACAATAAGATTGGACCGGTAGGGACTTACCAATGAAGCACACTGAAGAGTATCTGCTACAGCAAAAGTTATCATAGGTTCAAGAAATTCTACTAGGTCACACAAATCTCCCACAATGGGTTCAGCTTTGGGATGATAACAATACATACACATAAGGATTGTACAATGTTTAAGCATCTTCAATTTTTTAAAAAACATAACAAGTTTTGGTCCAAAACATGCAAACTGTCCCCTTTTATTGAAGATGGTGACAGTAATGTCTGCCCCTGCTACCCCCTGAGCACACTATGGTTCACCAGAATTTCAAGTTTTTGGCCTGTTACTTTTATCAGGGCCGGACTGGCCATAGGGCACTCCTGGCAAATGGCAGAAAGGCCGATGGCCTCCGGGGGGCGGTCCCGTGCTCCTTCTGACCTGGCGACTCCTTTCCCCTAAAGTAGGGAAAAGGAGTCACCGGGCCAGGAGGAAGACGGGACCGGCCCACAGCGCTCCGTCTGTCCCCCGTATGATGCGCGGCTGCCGGGGGTGAGAGAGGGGGGCCATCTATAAAAGGGGGGAGAGAGGGGGCCATCTATAAGGGGAGGGGGCCATCTATAAGGGGAGGGGGAGAGGGGGGCATGTATAAGGGGGGCCATCTATAAGGGGGGAGAGAGGGGGCCATCTATAAGAAGGAAAGGGAGGCATCTATAAGGGGGGGAGAGGGGCCATCTATAAAGGGAGGGGAAGAGGGGGCCATCTATAAGGGGGTGCAACAGGGGGAGAGGGGGCCATCTATAAGGGGGGGCCATCTATAAGGGGGTGCAACGGGGGAGAGGGGGCCATCTATAAGGGAGGCAACATAGGGGGAGAGGGGGCAATCTATAAGGGGACAACATGGGGGCACATAGAGGGGGGGCATATACTATAGGGGATACACAGAGGGGGACCATCTATAAGGAGGCTACATAGAGGGGGGCATATACTATAAGGGGGTCACATAGAGTCAGCCTACCCACTAAATGAGGGTGTAAAGCGGCCAATACAGATGTGCAGTGTGTAGAGAGATGAGGATGGTGACAGAGTGTGGAGCCTAATATGTCTGTCTGGCAGATTCTGTGGATTCGTGTCATGGAGAAGTTCTAATGGCCCAGGGCAGATGGAGAAGAACATGAAAAGGGAAGAACTCTGATCATGGAAGAAGTCCCCTGTAAGTCACCCGATGTAACTGCATTGTAATGTATATGGTGTACAGAACCTGTGTGGAGCTGGGTCTACCTCTATATAACTGTATGAGGTGATATTGGTCTTTTTAAAGTGGATTTTATTCAGTAGCAGTGGCGACATTAGTCAGCATGCGGTGGTATTAGTCAGTATGCAGTGTTATAAGTCAGTATGCGGTGGTATTAGTCTGTTTGCGGTGGTATTAGTCAGTATGCGGTGACATTGGTCAGTATGCGGTGACATTAGTCAGTATGTGGTGACATTTGTCAGTATGTGGTGGTATTAGTCAGTATATGTGATGGTATTAGTCAGTATGCGGTGGTATTAGTCAGTATGTGGTGGTATTATTCAGTATGCGGTGGTGGTGTTAAACTCAGCACGGTGACCGGGGCCGTAAGCAGTCTGTCTCTGTACACTGTGTAGTGGTGAGGACCTGTAACTGCAGCTCAGCTACACAGTACAGAGACAGAAGCTTCTGGCCCCTGTGGACATGTCACTGGAGATGTGTTCGAGGGGGTGTACATCTCACCTAGGCTGATGCGTAGTGTGAGGTGGTAAGTCCAGGAGGGATCTGTTGCTCAGCAGTGCTATGCTGCTGAGTTATTATTTATTTTTACCGGGCCTGGATTTACTGGAATGGTGGATAGGTTGGTAGTGGGATCTGCCATTCCCTCCCCCTCGATCCAGTATGGGTTTTGGAATCAGGTGAGCTCTGATCCCAATCAGCCTGAGAAGGCAAAAGGTGAGCTCAGTGTGCAGGGGAGTCTCTCAGACAGGAGTGAACAGCCTGTATGGTGTGTTCGCTGGGAGCTGGGGCTTATGCACACCCTGCAACATTACCTGCCAAGTGAAGTGACAGAGAGGTAACCTGTTGTATTAGTAAGCGCCCAGACGGGCAGGACTTTTTGTTTTGTTTATTCTCACTGCACGGTGTTGCTGTATTTACGTTGCTGGACCGTTTATGCTACAAATAAACACCAAAGCTGTTTTTAAGTCCAAGTTTGCTGCCTGAACTGTGTCCTAACACACCATCCCCCGGGAAGATCCCTACAATTGGTGCTGCGGAGCGGGCAAAAACGGTTGCTAGGGGCAACGGTGTGCATCAACTTGGCTACAGCTGCTTATGTCCTGGGTGAAGGCTGCGGCTTCACTCCAAAAACAGTCAAGCAACATGGAGGAGATGATGAAGCAGTTAATGCAAGTGAGTCTGCAACAGCAGCAGGCTAATATGCAGCAACAACAGGCTCTGACAGACGCTAACCTACGCCATGAGCAAGCATTGGCCGCACAACAACAGGCTCAGGCAGCCGCTAAACAGGATCAGGCAGCCGCTAATCTGCGCCATGAACAGGCGATGGCTCAACAACAGAAACTTATTGAGTACCTGATAGCAAAGCAAGAGGCGTCTGCAGGTGCTAATCCCCAGCTGGTGGCAGCAGCCGCGCCAGAGACTTTGTCTGTAAGAAGAGCTGTGCAGCGTGCGCTGCAAAAGATGACTGCTGATGACGATGTTGAGGCCTACTTAACTGTCTTTGAGCGTGTGGCTGAGCGAGAAAAGCTACCCTCCACTGAGTGGGCAGAAGTGATTGCGCCCTATTTAACAGGCGAACCTCAAAAGGCCTATTATGACCTCAGTGAGCAAGAGGTCAAAGACTATCCTCGGCTAAAAGCAGAGATACTCGCCCGACTAGGAGTTACTGCTGCTGTCCGTGCCCGGAGGGTCCGCAACTGGAGCTACAGTCTGGACAAGTCAGCGAGGTCCCAGATGTACGACCTGATTCATTTGGCAAGAAAGTGGTTGGAGCCAGACACCTCTACTCCTGCACAGATCCTAGAGAGGGTCGTGATGGATCGCTACCTCCGCGCACTTCCTGCTGATCTGCAACGCTTGGTGGGACAAGGCGACCCTAGGAGTGCCGACGAACTCGTCAGCCTTGTGGAGAGGTTCCAGGCGACCGAGGACTACCTCCGTGATGTTCCTGCAGCACCGTCACCTCCCCGGAGTGCCAGACCTGTGCCTTCAGCTGGTAAGAGACTTCCATCTATTGGGGGAGTGTGGAGGGGTGCTGATAGAGGGAAGAGCGCTCAGGAGGTGTCTCAGGGGCAAAAGACTGGTGGTGGTCCCCGGTGGCTAAGTGGCCCTAAAAAGGACTCCCTGCCAAGGAGACCAGGCCCTATCCAGTGCTGGAGATGCCATGAGACGGGACATATGTCTGCCCATTGCCCTCTTACCACTGAGCCCATGGAGTGTGACGCTAGCCGGCGTCAGTCGCTATTTGCGGAGCCGTCTTTTGTTGCAGTCACTGGACTAGAGACTGAACCACAAGTCTGCAACATTACTGTAAATGACTTTCCTGTTAAGGCGTTGCTGGACTCAGGAAGCCTTGTCACCCTGGTGCATGCCAGCCTGGTGACTGGGGACTTTGTGCCAAAAAGACATATGAGTGTGGTGTGCATACATGGCGATACAAAGGTTTACCCTATAGTGCTGGCTAATGTCGGGACTGAACTAGGCGCTGTACAATATGAAGTGGGTGTGGTTAAAAACCTTATGCATAATGTGATATTGGGGCGTGATTTTCCTTTGTTCTGGGCTCTATGGGGAAAACAACAATCCCCTGAAAAGAGTGAGGAGACCCCTAAGTCTATTGCATTACCCACGGTAAATGATAAAAATGTACAGGATGAAAATGATGCTTTTCCTTTGCAGGTCCTGGCTGGTGAGGAAGAGGCTCCTCCCACTGCGCAGAATGTTCCAGACTTAGAGGTGTCTAGGGATAATTTTGGTACTGCACAATTACAGGACCCCACTCTCAAAAATGCTAGAGAGCAGGTCACTGTTATGAATGGGGTACCTCAGGAGCCAGAAGCTGAGAAAAAATTTCCACATTTTTCTATGACTAATGATCTCTACTATAGAGTCACTAGGATTAATGATGAGGTGGTGGAACAGCTTCTGGTGCCTAAGTCGTACCGGCGTCAGGTACTCGACATGGCCCATAATCATGTCCTTGGGGGCCACTTGGGGACAGATAAAACACAGGAGAGAGTCCTCCAGAGGTTTTATTGGCCTGCGATTTATGCTGACATAAAAAAATACTGTGAGTCGTGCCCCACATGTCAGCTTAGCGCTCCAGTGTCGCATTTTCGCAGTCCTTTGGTCCCACTCCCCATCATAGAGGTACCTTTTGACCGGATCGCAATGGACTTGGTGGGCCCCATTGTAAAGTCGGCTAGGGGACACCAGTACATTCTAGTTGTGTTGGACTACGCGACCCGCTATCCTGAGGCTGTACCCCTAAGAAACACTGCCTCTAAAACAATTGCACGGGAATTGTTTTATATGTTTTCCAGGGTGGGGATCCCCAAGGAAATCTTGACCGACCAAGGTACCCCATTTGTGTCAAAGGTAATGAAAGAGCTATGCAAACTGTTTAAAATCTCACACCTACGAACCTCTGTATATCACCCACAGACAGACGGGTTAGTGGAGAGGTTTAATAAAACCCTGAAACATATGTTAAAGAAAGTAGTGGAAAAAGATGGTCGGGATTGGGATCACTTACTACCTTACCTGATGTTTTCTATTAGGGAAGTACCCCAAGCGTCCACAGGGTTCTCTCCCTTCGAATTAGTCTATGGTCGTCACCCTAGGGGTTTGTTGGATATAGCGAAAGAGACATGGGAAAGTGAGTCCACACCATACAAGAGTGTTATAGAGCATGTAGCACAAATGCAGGACCGTATAGCCACTGTAATGCCCCTAGTAAGGGAACACCTCCAGAGGGCGCAAGAGGGCCAAAGCAGAATTTACAATCGTTCTGCAAGAATCAGGACATTTAGCCCAGGTGACCGGGTACTCATACTTGTTCCCACGGTAGAAAGCAAATTCTTAGCAAAGTGGCAGGGTCCCTATGAAATTGTAGAGAAGATCAGTGAGGTCAACTACAAGGTACACCAACCAGGTAGAAGGAAGCCTTTCCAAGTTTATCACATAAACTTGATCAAGCCCTGGAAAGACAGGGAATCCTTGGTGGCGACAAATCCTGTTGGTCATCTGTCACCACCAATCCCTCCGGTCAGGATTGGTGACACCCTATCAGTGTCCCAGAAGCAGGAAGCTAAGGAGTTCCTGCAGAAAAATAAAAACAAGTTTTCTGACCTACCAGGGCGTACGCATCTCATTAGTCATCATATTGAAACTGAGCCTAGAAGCAGAGTAAACCTTAAGCCCTACAGGATACCAGAAGCACGGAGGGAGGCGGTATCATCCGAGGTAAAACGTATGCTTGACCTAGGAGTCATTGAGGTGTCACAGAGCGAGTGGTCCAGCCCGATTGTGCTAATCCCAAAGCCCAATGGAACTTGGAGGTTCTGTAATGATTTCAGAAAGTTAAATGAGATCTCCAAGTTCGATGCCTACCCCATGCCCAGGGTAGATGAGTTGATAGAAAGGATGGGTAATGCCAGGTACATAACTACCCTCGATCTCACTAAGGGCTACTGGCAGATCCCACTCACTCCTAAGGCTAGAGAGAAGACTGCATTCTCCACCCCTGATGGGCTCTTCCAATACGTAGTGATGCCATTCGGGTTACATGGAGCCCCTGCCACTTTTCAGAGGTTGATGGACTTGATTCTGCGACCACATCGTGATTACTCCGCTGCCTACCTCGATGATGTGGTCATTTTTAGCCCGGATTGGGAAAGTCACCTCTGTAAGGTCCAGGCGGTGTTAGATGCCATAAGTGATGCGGGGTTAACCATCAATGCAGAGAAGTGTGCACTAGCCTTAGAGGAGGCCAAATACTTGGGCTACATTATTGGGAGGGGGTTAGTGAAACCACAACTAAATAAAATTGAGGCAATACAGAATTGGCCTCAACCCCTCACAAAGAAACAGGTCAGAGCTTTCCTGGGTATTACGGGCTATTACCGAAGGTTTGTGCCGAATTTTGCTTCAGTTGCAGCCCCACTAACTGACCTGACAAAGGGTGCGAAGTCCGCAATGGTGACATGGACTCCAGAGGCCGAGAAGGCTTTTCAAAGCCTTAAGTCTACCCTGTGCCAACAACCTGTGCTAGTTACCCCTGACTTTAGGCGAGAGTTTCTAGTACAGACAGATGCCTCTAACACAGGGTTAGGTGCCGTCCTCTCACAGGTCGTGAATGGCGAGGAGCACCCGGTGATGTACTTAAGTAGGAAGCTATCCCCGGCCGAGAAAAACTATGCCATAGTTGAGCGAGAGTGTCTGGCAGTGAAGTGGGCCCTCGAATCCCTGAAGTACTACTTGCTAGGCAGGAGATTCAAGTTAGTGACAGACCATGCCCCCCTAACATGGATGAAGCTTAACAAAGAAAAAAACGCAAGGGTGACTAGATGGTTTCTGTCCCTACAAAACTTCAATTTCACTGTAGAACACCGGCCAGGGAAATTACAGGCGAATGCTGACGCCCTATCAAGGGTACACTGCCTGTGGGGACAGAACGCTCAGCCCTCCGGTCTGAAGAAGAGGGGGGGGATATGTGGACATGTCACTGGAGATGTGTTCGAGGGGGTGTACATCTCACCTAGGCTGATGCGTAGTGTGAGGTGGTAAGTCCAGGAGGGATCTGTTGCTCAGCAGTGCTATGCTGCTGAGTTATTATTTATTTTTACCGGGCCTGGATTTACTGGAATGGTGGATAGGTTGGTAGTGGGATCTGCCATTCCCTCCCCCTCGATCCAGTATGGGTTTTGGGATCAGGTGAGCTCTGATCCCAATCAGCCTGAGAAGGCAAAAGGTGAGCTCAGTGTGCAGGGGAGTCTCTCAGACAGGAGTGAACAGCCTGTATGGTGTGTTCGCTGGGAGCTGGGGCTTATGCACACCCTGCAACATTACCTGCCAAGTGAAGTGACAGAGAGGTAACCTGTTGTATTAGTAAGCGCCCAGACGGGCAGGACTTTTTGTTTTGTTTATTCTCACTGCACGGTGTTGCTGTATTTACGTTGCTGGACCGTTTATGCTACAAATAAACACCAAAGCTGTTTTTAAGTCCAAGTTTGCTGCCTGAACTGTGTCCTAACACACCATCCCCCGGGAAGATCCCTACACCCCATTTACTGTGTTATTATCTGTAATTCCAGTCATGGCCGTGATGATACAACATGTAGCCATGCTGCACTCACAACGTCCTCTCATAACTTTTCACTGAGCGGCGAGTGGGCCTGTGTGCTCTGAAATGCCAGGGCTGATTTTCAGTCCCAGTCCGGCCCTGACTTTAATACAAACACAATGATAATTATATGATTATTTCTATATCCCACTCACAATCCACTTTTCCATTAAAAAAAAATTACTGAATTTACCATCACAGCACCAAAAACTATGAACTTTTTGCCAAGCCAAGAATTGACTTCCAATATCTTTCAATACTACTCAATGGGCCAATGAGTTTGTCATTCTGCTGTAAATAATTCAAATTAACTGGTTGGGTAAATGCTCAAAATGGCAGCCTACCATATGGTTTGACATTAAAATCAGAATGTAACGGAAGGTTCTAAACATTGTAGCTATTGCTAATAGAGGCTCATTGATTGGATAGGGAACCTCAGTGTTATAGGGGGTTGTTTGGTTGGAACATCTCCATCAGATGGATTATGATGGGGCTCATCGCATGGTTTTCTGCCCCAAGGCTACCAGCAATGAGGGATCTCAACGAGTACTCAGGTCTACCTCAGTGCTTTCTTTGCAGTTCTTTGCAGATTTGTAACTGCTTTTTGCCACTAACTCAGAACTTGATAGTACCACTTAAAGAGGTACTCCAGTGGGGGGGCTATTTTTGGATCTGGCCGGAACCAGCGGCGGGTCTCGTATCGTGGAGCTCCAGTCCCCGGTTCTTCCTGGTGTCTGACGCGGGCTTGAGACGTGACGTCTCAAGTCCGCTCAGCCTGTCAGTAACAGAGGCGGGATCCGTTTCAAGTTCGCTTAGATCCCGCCTCTGTCACTGACTGGCTGAGCGTCACGTCTCAAGCCCGCGTCAGACACCAGGAAGCGCCCGGGAACAGAGGACCGGAGCGCCGCGATACCGGACCCGCCACTGGATCCGGGGAGGTGAGTGGACATCTTTTCTCTCAGCCACCTCCTCCCCGGCCAGATCCAAAAATAGCCCCCCCCCTCCCCCGCTGGAGTACCCTTTTAAAATATGGTGTATGATTTGTCCCTATTGAATAAGTGGACATCAACGGGTTCTAGTATTTTAAATGTGTTTTCTGTGGTCCTCCCTGGTCCAAGAGAACATTGGATAAGTTGTGATGAGTAGCCTCTGGATAGCATTGCTCTGACTGGTCCTTACTTTCAGTAACCTACAAGTCATCAAACTTCTCATGAAACACAACTCATGGTGACATCAAGGAACCTACTTGCTATATATCACAACATGCACCATAGAAACACCTCCACAGCATCAGCTCAGCTACACTGGTATAGAGATGTGTTAATCTCAGAATATATTGGTCTAATGTTCCAGTTGGGACTATCATTGAGGTATGTATCGGGTTTGACATATCATCTTTCGTGTAGCAGCGTTAAACATTCTTCTGATCTAATTCCTATTGACATCCACTTTTTAGTTGAAAATGAATGAAAACATGACAAAGATAAAAGCGAGAGAAGAGAAATACGGGAAATTTTCCCCTTAGGCATTTTTCATTTTATCATTAAGAAAATGAGGTAAAGATCAGAAACCCATCTCCCTTACACTGCGGGACATCTGGTGGAGGCCTTGTTACTCCGCAGATTAAATGAGATATTAACAGAACAATTCAAGATGGAACGGAAATATGAGATTGTGGAGATGTAGCAAAGCTCTGGATGATTCTGCACAACAATCAGCGCACAAATGATAAGTGGTTTTACTGTAAACCTGCTGAGTTATCGAGAAGTGTTCATCTTCTATTAAGTCTTGGGGACATATCAGAAACATTTGTGGAGGGACTGTGAGCTGGGACCAGTGCTGATCACTATGAAGTTCTATTAGTAGCCAACTGGATAAGGCGATTCCTAAGATAAAGTATATTTACCTGGATAAAAGCTTGAGGCCACTACAACGGTTCCTTAATGCTATCATCTGGAAATCCACCACTGTGCTCTACTGGACCACAAATGAAGCCTGTATTGAGTACGGGGAAATGATTGATGTTAAGTGGACTTGCCAAACTGTTCAGGTTTGGCAATGTTCTCTGAATTCAAATGCTCTGTATTCGTCTGGAGAGGTTGGATGCTGCCCTAGGGCTGCCAGGACAACATGTAGACAGCCTATGGCCAACTTCTTCAGGGAGTGAAATGCCGAGTGTTTGGAGAACGTTGCCGAACCCAAACAGGTCGAAAAATCTGCTCAACAATAGAAATGAGAAAATTGACAGAAGAGCACTTAGTCAAATTAGAACAACAACAACAAAAAATTTACTAAACAATCCTTGTTTTAAGGACACCAGCACCTGTTGGCATGCACTGCACAAGGATATTTTTGGTTATAATTTGGCAAACTGGCTTTGGCTGTTGACCACAGCTACATCTGTCTACAAATATTTTGCAGGTCTTTGCAAACTGAGATGGGAATATAGAAAACAGGACATCTCAAAACACTTATCAGCATAGCAATTCAGGTCACATTGGCACCAACAATCATTCCCGGAGGCCATAAGTTTGAAACCACTGTATCAGGCACTACTCTACAAATTCCAAGCACTGCCATTGGCAGCTATAGAGTTTATACAGAAATGTACAGATGTGACCAGCAATTTTCATGTTTGCAACGAGTTTCCCTTTAATCCAAAAGACACTAAGTTAAGTGCCACAGCCATTCTGTGCTACAATCCAGTGGTGGTCTGAACCTATGGACATATCTGAATATAGTTAGAGGTGAACACGTACTTTAACTTTAGGTAGTATAGTGCACAAATAATGTATTCAGAAGTTAAAGAGGTCTCTAGGATTAGAAAAAGCTACTTTTTTTTTTTTTTCAAAAACAGCGCTACTCCTGTCCTCAGGTTGCGTGTGGAATTGCAATTCAACTCATTTTACTTCAATGGTTCTGAGCTGCACAACCGTGCCTAGAGTGAGGACAAGAGTGATGCTGTTTCACTAAGCAAGTGGCCTTTATGTGACATACCGACCACATCCGTATATAACTGTACATCCAAATTGGAAAAAATATCTCGCACTTGGTGAAAGGGTTACACCATCTCATTCCTCCTCTTACTACATGTACACCCACTTACAGCATGGATGTGTCTGCCAAACTGCTCAAATAACGACATTTGGCTGCTTACAGCCATTTGGCACCGGCTAATATACAATCCTGCCGTGTGCATTGACTTGTACTGTGCAGGGTCGGTAGTTGTGGCCAGCTCTATCCTGACTGCCGGGGTTATAAAACCCCTCTGCATATGTTTACAGGGGCCGACTGGCTGCTGCGTACGATGAACCAACACAGAACCGCTCAGCTTTCAGGCTTTGGTCTACAAGGTCATTTCAAGGCCGAAATTCCCACACATTGCCACACCATAAAAAAACAATAAGGATGAATAAAATATTTCCCGCTCATTACACCCACAGTATGTCGCTGCCCCCTATCTGAGCGCACATGTACGGGCACCTGACCATGAAATATTAGAAATCACTTTTTTTTGCCATAGATTTTATTTGCAGCTAATTTGGCCCACGCCAGTCATGCAGAAGCTCGCCTTTTCGAAGTCGGATGTTATTTTTCAGCAATGGACATCTGTGTAATGGTATGGTAGATGACGCAGGCAGGCCTGTCATTTCCAGCTACCAGATGTTTACGAGATGCGAGGAGTCAATTTTATTAGTCAAATGCTGTTAAAGCCACCGGCCAGTTCTTGCCCGTAGTGGAATATGCCGCAAGGGTATAAAACGGAGCTCTATGACTTTGGAGCTTTTTCAATTCAAAAAGTTCTATTCTACGTTGCTGTTTTGTTTGTTTTTTTTAACAATATTTTTCATTGATTTTTTTATAGAAGTAAAAATATAAAACGGTACAAAAAAAATTGAAATGTTAGGGTAATTACACAGATAAAAGAAGTGGTCATAACAGGTACGTTTTTTTTTAGGTTTAGGCTATGTTCACACTACGTAAAAGTACGGCCGTTGTTGCCATCGGCAACAACGGCTGTGCTTTATGCAGTGTTGAACATTGCCTATTCCTCTATGGGATCCCAGCCAGAGCGTATACACATCGTATACACTTCAGCCGGGATCCTGTGCGGTGCGCAAATAACTGACATGACAGTTTTCTGCGGCCGCAATTCAATAAAATGCGGCCGTAGGAAACCCTGTCAGTTCACACAATGAAGCGAGCGGCTCCGGCCACTTGCTTCA
Source organism: Dendropsophus ebraccatus (assembly GCF_027789765.1). Lineage (NCBI taxonomy): Eukaryota > Metazoa > Chordata > Amphibia > Anura > Hylidae > Dendropsophus > Dendropsophus ebraccatus. The sequence goes on along the minus strand of NC_091466.1, from coordinate 24,546,523 downwards.
TTGAGTGCTGTGGGAGGTTCTGATGCGGGCGCGCGCTGATGCGCCCGCATCAGAACCCTGCGGCCGGAAAGATCATCTGGCCGGTACTTAAGTCACACAACGTTTTTTCAGCTCCGTTGAAAATTACATCCATTTTTTTGAGTCTGAAATAACGGATGTTATTGAGCTGTCTGGCCTTCCCTGGTGTTTGCACATTATTTCAGTTTGAGTGGACAACTTGGACTTTGGATGCGGCTTAATTGCAAAGTCCATTGAATTTAATAGTAGAAACGGAGAAATAACGGTGGAAAACAAAAACTGTATGTGAACAACTAATTAAAAACCTTCGCTGTTTGCAAAAAAAAGTCCGAAAATAATGATCATGTTCATTATTTTGACGTCCGCGGCAAAAATGTCCGTTATTCAATACACTGTGTGCATTGGACGTCCGTCTTCCCATTGACTTCAATGCATTGCCATTGCTGTCAGTTAAATCAAGGCAAAAACGGACGTTTTTTAAAATATGAAAATCGTCCGCCTTTTCAATATTTTTGACGTTGTGTGAACATAGCCTTAGTAAGTAATTAATTTATTCATATATTTAGTATTTTTGTATTAAAACATACGCTTGCTGTCACCAAATGGATCCGTTTTCTTTCTAATCTAGCAGTCTCTTTGAGCTCCCACATATGCCGCACATGGCTTGTTATAATGGGCCAGGGCTACATTCACACCTGCATTACACATGTACCGTATAGGGCTTGTTACAATGTGTCAGAGCGCTTCATTGTAAAAAGCCTGACGCCTATGAGAGGCGACATTCACACCTGCATCACACATGTTGTTCACAACCTTCCCTGCAAACTTTGGCAGCTTTGATTGGTACAATAGCACTGCATGCATCACTGTCCTTTACCATATCCACAAGAGGGTCCACTCTTCTACGATGGATCCAGCGCTACGCCAATGCTGTCAGGTTAATGACCTTTGGATGGAAACAATCAGTGATCCCGTTGAATGAGAAGAAGCAGAAATCTTGTGAATGGGAAACGTTTTATTTCAAATACAGCTTACAACATTACAATAGAACTAAAGATATATATCAGTATTTCTTAATGATGGCATATGGATAGGATGGGGGTCAGGGGTGTATGTACCATGGAGGCAGACCAGGTGGCTGCTATGAAGCCCTTTGGAGATAAGGGGGCCTGGCACTGGCTGGTCCCATTTTTTATGCTACTATCGTGAACTATTGCCTTCTGGTGGAGGCCAAAAGGGAAATAAACACCAGGTCATACTGTCCCAGGGACAAAACCAGATGTTATAAGTGAAAGTCTACTGTATTTCAGGTTTTACTATGGGTTTTCTTTATGTATGCTACTGATGGGGGGATCCTAACTGTTTGTGAGATTGAAGGGAGGGACTGGCATGAAAGAGGCTGAAAGAAAAAAACACAACATGGACAAAAATAAAGCAGTTTCTGGGAAAAGTATGCAGACCTCTATGTAATCTCGTACAACCCCCTTTATGGGACAAAACCCAACTACTCTGAATCACATTTAGGGTCAAACTGTTCTTGTTCTGCAATCTTTTTCCAACCCGAATGCTTAGCATTTCACTCCCAATGGCTAGAGAAGTTGGATGCTGCCCTAGGGTGTCCTGGAAGACATGGATACAGCCATAGACCATAGGCTTTATCCATCTTTTTTTGGGAGCCCTAGGGGGAAATCCAACTTCTCCAGCTGCCGGGAATCAACTGCTGAGTATCCAGGTTCAGAAAATGTTGCTGACCCCAACCAGTTAGGCAAGTGTGCTCAACACTATCCATGACTATAAGGCTGTGTCAGGACATAAGCATATTGAAAAGGGTAGCGTCAGACATCTAGGCTAGCTCAGTGCTATAGATTTACACAATTCACCTGTTGCGGGTGTGAATTTTCCACACACAGAGGCCATGAACCTTTGCACACCAAACTCTAGTGAGCTTTAATAATTTCCCCTAATACTGTATGTGAAATATTACTTACCTGTGTATAACAAACAGGGCCACGTCCAGCCATGTATATGAAGACAACACTATGACATTATCATTCAGTAATGCTGGTCTCTGCAATCCAGCCTCACAGCCAAGGTCCTCTAAGCAACCCTTGGTATCGCACTGTAGCCATGGAAAAGAATGGTGATCTTTGTAAAAAAAAAAATAAGAAACATACTCCATTGAATAATCCCTGGAAGGATGTAGTCGCCCTTACAACCATTCTTTATTGATCCAATATGGAAGAATATGGCAAACAGCCTTGATTAGCCAGGGTTTGTGGATACAGCTCTTATGCAGACCTATGTCTTTATAAGTACCGGCATACTCTGGTCCTGCAATCATACTCTCTTCCATCTCTATACCATTACCTGTTTATTTGAACCATAGAGAGCACATGGGATTTTGTCTCCACACTTTGGTGACACAGGCTCAAGTGTTAAGTTACTTAAGGAAGAAAAGTTGTAGAGATTCCTATAGGCAGTGCCTCATGGGTAAAAAGTATGCAAATTAGTTCTTCCCCCCCCCCAAGAGAGAGAAAAACTGTATCTCTCTAGTGCCCCCTATAGGTAGTTGCATTGTGAGTCGATGTTACACATGATTTAAAAAAGTTTTAGGCTATGTTCATATTACGTGAACACCCGGCCGTTCCGTGACCCCGGCCGTCTTGGCCCGGATCATCCCGGCCAGTACTTAAGTACCGTCCGGGTGATCTTTCCGGCCGCGAAGCTCTGGTGTGCGCCCGCATCAGAGCTTCCCATAGCCCACAGTGAAGGAATCGGCCGGAGCTGCTTGCTTCACTGTGAGAACTGACAGGGCTTTCTGCGGCCGGAATTCACTGAATTCTGGCCACAGAAAACTGACATGTCAGTTTTTTACGGCGCCGCACGGGATCCCGGTCGGAGCGCATTCCGGTGCAGTTAGTCTATTGCTCTACGGTCCGGTGAGACCTGTAGGAGCAGTGTTAGAAACACTGCCTGCCCCCTTGGCTGGCCCACTCCCTTCATTATCATTAGAAAGGGGCAGGTCGGCCGGGGTGGTTGGCGCTTTGGGGGCAGACAGTGCTCCTTATGGGTTCCCCCAGTGCTCCTAAGGCCTTATTCACACGTTCAGTATTGTTTTCAAGTTCCGTAAATCAGTTTTACTGACTGCACAATACTAGTTAATAAAGTTGAGCAGGTTAAATAAAACCTAGCACCAGTATGCCCAACCCCTAAAAAAAGTCACATATTCGCTTGTCAGCCATTTTACTTTGCCATTTCTGGTTTTCTTTACTGTGAGACAGTTCTGTTAATTAATTAGTTAATTCTCTCTCTGTTTCCAAGCACATGTGTTTCTGCAGCTCCTTCTTCCTGGTTGTGGTGACCTATGAGTCATCCGTGATTTTTTTTTTTTTACTGAAATACGGATGCCAAACAGGTTACAATCTGTAAAAAATAGAGGATCCCATTGATTTCTATGAGAGGATCCATAAAAAAATCCGCACTAGGACATGTCCTTTTTTTCAGCATTAATCTACTGAATTGCCCAATAGACATCAATGTGCGCTTACTCGAATACGGAAAAATGGATCCGTAAATTACGGGACATGTAAATAAGGCCTAACAGTCTCACTTTATTTGTTGTTTGATAAACTTTAGGCTTAGCCATGTAGTTTATCTTTTTTATATATGGTTATGTATTTATAGATATACGTAATTATTGGCAGACATATGCAATAATGGTACTGCTATGTGTTCCCTTTGGAACAACCAGTTGGGAGTGAGTGGAGACACACTATGCTGTATTTGAGCCAGGAGTGGAGTTATGGTGTATGTTTTTAAGCTCTTGGAGGTCTTTGTCTAAGTATAATTGTTGATAAAGCATTTTGATATTTTTACATTATCATGGTTGTGCATTTCATACATACTTGCTTCCCTTCAGTTTTGGCTGTTTAGTGAAAGGAGTTTGTGTATGTTCAGTGTGTCATGGTGGTGGTGTGTTACTACAGTTCGCGCCTAGGGATGAGCGAACCTGGAGCATGCTCGAGTCCATCCGAACCCGAACTTTCGGCATTTGATTAGCGGTGGCTGCTGAAGTTGGATAAAGCCCTAAGGCTTTATGTGGAAATCATGGATATAGTCATTGGCTGTATCCATGTTTCCAGACAACCTTAGAGCTTTATCCAAGTTCAGCAGCCACCGCTAATCAAATGCCGATCGTTCGGGTTCGGATGGACTCGAAACGGAACCCGGTTCGCTCATCTCTATTCGCGTCCTATTTACTTGAACGGCAGCTAATCTACAGTTACACAGCATCACCACTACACAATGAACAGAGACAAACTCCATTCACTGTTTAGCGGAGCGCCGAACAGCCAATCTTTGAGGGTGCTGGGTATCAGCCCCCTGGTCATCAGTACGTTTTCCCCAGAAAATCACTTAAAATATTATATGGCTAAAATCACGTGTCATGTTTCAAGGCTCTATAAGGGGTCAGATGTTGCTACCTATAGGAGAAACGAGGAGTAAAGCTAGTCTGCATATATAAGCCGCGTTCACAGTAGCTGTATTTTTTCAAAATGCCAACAGGATAGTGGCTTAAAATGCTGTGAGATATGAATTTATTTAAAAATTATTGAGGCCTGCTTAAGGTCCACTGCCTGCCTATGACAGTTACTGCCAGTTATGGACTCGGTGAGAATCCAAATCACTATCCACATCAATGTTCTCATAAGTGCTACTAGTAAGGATGTAACCATTGATGTGGGTGGTGATCCACAGTATGTCCTTATAACAAAGTTACTCCAGGCCAGAACACAGATAGGAAGTGTTGTCATCGAGGCACAAGAACAAATATCAGGATTTAAGCCTAAACCTACAAAATAATTCATAATCTACTGATAACACTTTGCCATACTATCAGTCTCCACTAGACATTTTACACAAATTAACTTTATTGAGCATCAGTAGGCTAACACGGTAATGGAAATCCTGGTTGAAGAAACATGCCACATAACAAACCGCATTTATCTATACTGTAACACTCTTGCTGCACAAAAGAACCATTTGGATACCATCTATCCAAATTTATGGAAGATTTATGGAGATACCGCCCCCATGGCTTTAGTCAAGTGAGATAGGCCAGACTACAATCCTGGGGCCATTAACGATTGATTTATGGAAGCTATGACCGGCCTTGTCTCCGCTAGTCAATGGAAACTCTTGGCCCCTTGTATTTTACAGTCTTTGTAGATAACCATTAGAAAATAAAGAGACAGAAAAAGTAACATTCATTGATGACTAGAGATGTCCACCAATCTGTAGATGGATTGGAAGTCTTACTGATTCTTCAATCATCATGAGATATATTTTTGCATTCTCTATTTCCCATCAATAGTTTAAAAGATATTAGATCGGTAGAGTGATTAGTCTTTCTATGGCCTTCCAAAAACATGGGCACATTTGACCTCAATATTTTTGCCCCAAACCTGTGGCTTATATACAGATAATGGAAGGGGCTGATATAACAAGCACTTTTTGGCTCAGAGGAGATTTAGGCTATGTTCACACTCTGTATTAGACCGGCCCATTCCGTGACCCAGCTGGGTCACAGAACGGCCGGTCTCTGCCGTACTGTAGTACCGGCCGGATGATCTTTCTGGCCGTAGCGTTCTGATGCGGGCCCATCAGCGCATCCCTGCATCAGAACTTGCCACTGCACACAATAAAGCAAGCGGCCGGAGCCGCTTGCTTCATTGTGTGAACTGACATGGGTTTCTACGGCCGCTATTCACTGAATTGCGGCTGCAGAAAACTGACATGTCAGTTATTTGCGGGTCCGCATGGGATCCCGGCCAGAGCGTATACAATGTGTATACACTCCGGCCGGGATCCCATTGAAGTAGAGGCAGTGTTCACAGGCGCATAAAGTACGGCCGTTGTTTACGTAGTGTGAACATAGCCTTACAATGTAAATTTCCCGATGGTCTAAATGATTTTTTTTTTTTTGACACAGCAACTCGCCAGAAATCGGTGAGACATTTGGCTGTGGTCAGTTTAAGGCTATAATTATACAACTGTCTTTGAGCTTTAATTTTAGGTCTAAAAAAAAAACATTTTTTTTTTGTATTTTCAGCTGTTTTTTGGCGGTATGAAGTTGAATGCAGCCTTAATGCTGCCATAGGCTTTATCCGTGTTTCCCAGGACTCCCTAGGGTTGCATCCAACTTCTGCAGCCTTAAGGTTCACTCATCTCTTCTTTGCCCCTTTAAAACTATTTTGTGACCAATTTTATAGCAGTATTTTTGGTCATGTTTTGAGATGCTTATGGACCATAAACAGCCCAAAAATGGCATGGCACTCAATCTCCACCTTAATCCCAAGGAGTAGTGTAGAAAGGTATGGACACAATGGCACAGGTCATGACCTAGGGGGATCACATCATTAAGCTGTATTACTAAAGACACTTACTGTACACTGAATCTTTATACAGAAAGTCTCACCTGCAACTAAAACCAGTGAGTTATGGGTTTGTGACCCAATTCATGTGTAGTATATAACATATGTATAATATATGTATCATAATATATATGTATTATAATATATAACAGTAACAAGACTCATCGGGAAGCACCTGAATTATTAACCATGCGGCATAACAAGATATAGAGGTAAATCCCCAATTCATGAAATTAGAAAGGGGGCTGGAAGATGTCAACTATCAATGAAGATATCAAAAACAGAAGTTTTCTGGGTGATCCTTGTAAATGTGGAACCTGCCGATCTGTATATTTCCACTATCATTCCTGAAGTTTCTTAAAGGAAAAATAAACAGCAGGTTAGAAAATAACTTGTTTGTCCATACACGGGACACTATGGATCACTGTAAATTTTCTTACCTTCATCCTCGGCGTAGTTTTTTACTAAAACTTTACTTGTGTGAATTAGGGGGTTTGGTGCACTGGAAAGCAGGACTATTGTCCTCATTGCACTAATCCACCCAGCCAGCCTACCTTCTAATGAATACTGGCTGTGCTCTGCAGTGATGTCATCAGTGTGGGCCGGTAGGCAGTTCGGTGCCTAGTCCCGCCCCTAGTGCACCAAACTGCTTAATTTATATATTGATTAAAGTGAAGATTTTGTGAAAAGGTCGCTGAGGAAGAAGGTAAGAAAATTACCTCCATTCTCAGTGTCTTGTACACTATGGGAATATAACAGTTTAGATAAATTCCTTTAATCTGGCACCAAGGTCCAAGTCTCTATTAATTGTGCATATTAGTTTCTGGTAATTCTGGATTATCGGTGAGGACTTAGATGTCAGATTAAAAGACCCAAATAAAAAATGTATATGTTAACATCATGCTTATGAACATAAGTCCCTTGAATTATATTATCAATACATGTGTGAGCTGTTAATAATACCTATATACCAACTTCATCATGTACATTGAGGCTTTATGGCGACTCATCGTCTCTGTGTGCTGCCGGCTCTCCCTGTGCTGCCATATGGTACTTCCTGCAGCACCGTATGTTGGAGATTTTCTCTCCCAGAAGCAATGCTTATCAATTCTTTTTTCTGCTTGGTAACCACAGAAAAACTATTACTGCTCTGTACAGGTACAGACTATTAATATGTTCATAGGCATGAGGCCTTAAACACAATATTAATTTCCATTACTATAAACCAAGAGGTAAAACATAGTCAGAGGTGACCCCTGGTAGCTTGTAAAAGTTTGTATGCAATTTTGAGAACTTTTAGACCAGTCTGAATGGTTTTATATAATTCTGAATAATGTGTCCTTAGAGGTTGGGTTATTGTTTAAGACAATTGGATTAGAGATCTCCAAAAAATGTACACATTATCCTTAGAGGTTGGGTTCCTTTTTAAAACAATTGGATAAGAGATCTCCAAGAATTGCCACATTGTCCTTAGAGGTTGGGTTCCTGTTTAAGACAATTGAATTAGAGACCTCCAAAAATTGCCACAATGATGGACACCTGAGGTCCAGCCTATCGGCAGTGACTCTGGGTGGCTATTTATGGTGGCCTCTGAATTTATTAGCCTCAACCTTCAAAATGAGTCGGCACCTTGTTTGTGAGAGTAAGGCCACTGACAGGTGGGTCATCTTACCCCAAGTGTCATCACCTTCTACCACCTGTTGTCTTTAAAACAAGGTCCTAATAGACTAAACACCAAAAGGAACATGTTTTATCACTGTTGATTTTTTTAAAAGTTAATGTTGGTTATTTCCCCTTTTCAGCAATTCTGAGGCTTTTTGAGCGCATTCAACATCATGTCACGTCTAACTGGTAAATATACACATATACAAATATATATTTAAAATATGTGGCATCAACGCATTCATGACATAAAAAGTACAAAATCATGGACAATGCAACAATGACACAGCGAAAAAAAATAATTTATGCCAAGCCTGGTACATACATAGTATGACATATTACAGAGATTTATTGGTTAATATCAGTAACTGTGTCAAATGAATGACGCTGTAAGCTCTGTGAAAATGAAGTCCACATCTGTCAAACAATAAATCACCTGATGACGCATTCATGTGGTAAATATAATAGGTATGGTGTTTTATAACAGATTAAATACCACCTATCCAATGGAAATAACTGGGTTGTAAAACGGGATTCTATTGCTGACTGATAACCAATCAGATAGCTCCAAAGGTATGACCACCTTCCGGGAATAGAGGGTTCTGATTGGTTTGTCACTTTCCATACCATACCATACCATGCTGTTCCATTAAGACCTGGGGTAATGACGTAGGACCAAAAACAATGTAAAACATTATGACACTAAGCAAATAACACTGTGCCTTTTCAATAATTTTGTGCAAAACCGAGACCCTGATTAGCATAAGCCAACTCGGTTAGGGACACTGACCCGCCTCGAAACTAGGAATTACGGTAGCTGGGAGCTTCCTTTTCTTGTCCCATTTCAAAAATCCAAAAAGTCACTTGACCTCTTTCTTGTCAAGTGCCAAAAACATTACTTAACGTTTCCCCCCCCTGCCAAGGCTAAGAGGTGGCCATCGGCTACATAAAGGTTAACCATCGAAACCATACACTTCTCCACAACGGTTATAAGGAGTCGTAAATTATACAATTTTCTTTCAGGTCTTAAAATGGAAGCTTTAATTGTGGCACCTTATAAATGTCTCCTTATGTATTCCTGACGTATAACACTCCTTTCCTAGAAAATATCTATCCTACCAGTTTAATTTACCCAGGAAAAAAAAAGTAAAAATAAAATAATAAAAAAAAAACAAACAAAAAAAAAAAACACTAAATATATTATATATACTTTCCCGGCCGCCCCCCCCCCCTCCCCCCCAACATTCCAAAGTAAAAAATGAAAAGATAAAACTTTGTACACGTTGTAAATGAAAATAAACCAAAAATATCTTAACTCACGGCTATTATTTGTTAGAATAGTGCGTTCACCGAAGATATGTAGATTTAAGCAAGCAATTTTTATCTTTTTTAGGAGTTTTTAGTAATAACTTTTATACAAGTTTGTTTTTAGAAGCAAATCTCTCCGATCACTGTCTCTTCCTCTCCCATCCCCTTCTCCTTGCTGTAGCCCTGGTAAAGAGAGAGAGAGTCTCCATGTCAGATATCCTGAACGTTGGTTTCAATTTGTTCTTCGGCTGCTGTTTTGTTTTTTTTGTTGTTAACTATGTGTTTTTCTTGCCGCCGTTGTCACATTTTTAGGAGAAGGTTTGGAGCTTATATGAAATATTCCTTTTTGTCGTCAGACCCTCCTTGTCCGCCTTCTGCATTGATAATAGCGGTGTCTGCGTCGGGGGCATCATCTGATCCCTTGGCTTCATGGGTGAGATAGGTCCCTGAAAATGGACAAACAGACAAGACTGCAACATCACCATTATCATCCTCCCATTTTATTAGTATAAAAAAGGAGATAGAGTGTGTGGGATATTTTTGAGGACCATATTTTGAGTCCGCAATTTTCTGTCTGCAATCATATCACTGGTCTTATCCCTTGTGGTGTATATCCCTCCAGCATTAAATAGTTCTCTAATTTTGTGCCCATTAGTCTGCAGCAAGGTGGCATTTTTTAAAACATCCCTCTTTAATACCTGCTCTTCAGGTAAACATTATAGACTATTTTAAACAGGGGGACTAGTTTAAAGCGAATGTACCATCAGGTAAATTTACTTTAAGTATTGCCCATGTATAGAACTGTGCGGGAAAGCCGGTGCCGCAGTCGTTTTTTTGAACCGCGGCCTGGTTCTCATGTACGGAACTGTTCTATTCATGGGCATCAGGCCGGGGGTGAAGACCTGGTGGGACAGCCCTCCCCCAGTGAAAGGAAACACTCACCCCTCTGTGACGCGGGTCCATTGGAGCCATGTCATAGAGGGGCAGGGGTTTCCTCCCACTGGGGTCAGGCCCGTGAATAAAACGGCACTGTACAAGAGACCCACGCTGACGCCGTTCTATACATGGGCAATACTTAAAGGGGTTGCCCAGCGAAAAAAATTTCCCTTTCAAATCAACTGGTGTAAGAAAGTTATATAGATTTGTAATTTACTTCTATTTAAAATTCTCAAGTCTTCCCATACTTATAAGCTACTATATATCATGATGTTGTTTATCATGTTGTTTATTTACATTCAGAAACAGTGCTCTCTGCTGACATCTCTGGCCGAGTCAGGAACTGTCCTAAGCAGGAGAGGTTTTCCATGGGGATTTTCTACTGATCTGGACAGTTCCTGTCTCGGCCAGAGATGTCAGCAGAGAGCACTGTTTCTGAATGTAAATAAAAAAAAACACTTCCTGCAGGACATACAACAGTTTATAAGTATGGGAAGACTGGAGATTTTTAAATAGAAGAAAATTACAAATCTATATAACTTTCTGAAACCAGTTGATTTGGAAGACATTTTTTTTTCCGCTGGATAACCCCTTTAAAGAGAATGTACCTGATGGTACATTCACTTTAACCCTGCGTGTGCTTATCACTGTAGGGGAACATAACTAAAGGGGTTGTAAATATTGCAGTCAGATTCTGGTGCCAAAAGAGAGCACTGTCAAAACTTTTTCAGATTATCAATATTATTAAATCAGTTCTCACTTTTGTTCATACCCTACTACAGGTATTAGATAGGCTTGGCCATGTCCATGTTGTCTATCCAAAATGCTTTTAACCTTTGACCCTTGAAAGGCTCAAACACTATTTGACCAGTCTAATAATTGACAACCCTAAAACAAAGGGATTTTTATTTGCTATCCATATAGTTTTTTTTCTCATTTACTAAAAATGCAAAATATATAAAACACATGGGGGAGATTTATCAAAGTGGTGTAAAGTAGAATTGTCTTAGTTGCCCCTAGCAACCAATCAGATTCCACTTTTTATTTCTCACAGATTCTTTGAAAAATAAAAAGTGGAATCTGATTGGTTGCTAGGGGCAACTAAGACGATTCTACTTTACACCAGTTTGATAAATCTCCCCCATATTGTGACTATCATGTGATAAGTGTGCTGAAAAACCAACATGGTGGACCTTACCTTTGTGTCTGATCAGGTAACGTCCCAAGACAATAAGCAGACAGAAAAGCAGGAAGGCGATAACGGCTACCACTCCTCCGATAACAGCATGGTCAATGCTTGACTGGGAAGGAATGGGGCTGGGGTCTGCTGGAAGGTAGGGAGGGGAGATTATAGGGAGGAAGTCAATAAAGGAGGACAAATGCAAGAGGATGGAAATAATTGGGGGGAGAAGGAGACAACATTATGAAAAGACCAAGTAAATATATTTATATATTGAACGGAAGGAAAAAAGTCAGCAAAAATATAAAATACAAGAAAAAATTGCAAATAAAAGCAATGCACATTGTAAATGGAGCAGCACATTGGAAACAATACGGAATTCATGCAACATATCAAGAAAAATGGAACTAGTAAGCGGAAGTGTTGCTTCTGTAAGAGTCTTGTGATGACCCAACTACCTTTACAGGTTCCTCGTGAGTCATGGCAACTGCTGTGGGACAAACCACCAAAGGGGATCTGGCCATGGATCTTCCAATCATTGGGGGGAAGTAAATGTTTGATGGATGTTTAGCAAAAGGAATGTAGACGATAAGACTATAAATACATGGCCTAACGTACAGTTGTCAGACAGCTCCTCAATAGCAACCAGTCTGTCCGAGCTTACTCTGAAAACAGATTGGTCACTTTAGGTCAGGTATGGGGATACATAATCTTAGCAGTACTTGAAACCAGACTTTAATGCCATATTATTTAGATTTTTGTAAAAATAAATTTAGATGAAGACCCTTTAAAAAATGTCCTTAAGTCCAAAGCAAATGTTATGGCTTATACATAACCCTTATAGGCTGGACCACTCTACTATATTTATAGAGACAGTAAAATATAAAAAAAGTAGTTTTATTTAAATAAAAGGTCATGCCACAATATAACAATTTTGTTGAAATGATAGTATTCATGACAAAATAGTCAACTTAAAGAGGTTGTGACATCATTGATGATCACATTGGTGATGTATTGCTGTGTTATGTTACCAATGCCTCCGACTGTGGGATGAAACTCATTGACTGAATGATAAGCAGCCATGCTAGGAAATAGCTTCCCGGTGAAAATGCTTGGCTTTTTGGGCAACTGCATAGGCTCTTCATTGGAATGGGACTATTACTGTAGTGATGATTTTTATTTTTTTTTCGTATTTATGAACTATAGAGGAAATTAAACGGACAGTGATTTTAGTATTGGGAGAAACTTAATCCTGTTCCTAGGTTAGTCTTAGCTTTTGAAGCCTAACTGTACAAAGTTTTAGATGCTTACTATACCATGTCATAATGACATGGGTTTAGAAAATATGAGGAGATAGTTCATGGGGTCTTCACACCATAGAGCTAGTCTTATGTGAAGGAACAAGGCGGTTTAAAATCAATTAAAAAAACAAACCAAAAACTATATATTTTAGCTAGTCCCAGAAAGGAAACTATAGCTGACCACCTTCTTCCCTCCACTTCTTAAGGTCCTTTTACTCTGCCCATTATGGGCCATGTATGGGCACAAACAAGCACCGAACAGCATGACCAGCGCCTGTTTGCAGTGTCTTTACACAGCACAATCGGACCTGTCGAATAATCACTGTGTTGTTCGTGTGGCTGATAACAATAGATTTAACCGCTGCACAAAAGATGCGGTCAGCTCATGAGCGGGCGTTTTCTAACTTCTCAGCTGATGGCTTGGGCTGAATGTTTGTTTCTAGGCATGCTCTTTGCCAAAAATATATATAAAGCTAGTGGGCACCACTAATAATCATGGAGTGCTAAACCAATGCATATAAGTAGTACATCATCCTCTCAAAAGAAAAAAAAAGCATATGCACAAAAAATGGTAGCACATCACAAAAATCTTTATTATAACACTGATATAGATACAAAAATACCACATAGATATATGAATGTACAGGAGTAGTAAAATGAGGGAGACAACACCCCAAATACTGCTCTACATTAAAAACACTAAAATGTCACCATAAGTCCTGCTGGTGTTCCAGCCGGGACTAATCTACCACTCTGACTCTGGACTGTATGTACAATAACAAAAATCCAACATCTCTACCTAGACAGAGACCCAGTAAAACAAAATATAACCACAAATAATGGAGCATAGGGGAAAAAAAAGGAAAATTGGAAAAGATCACCATATACAGTCCAACAGAATGAGAGTCAGATGGGATAAGGAATCACCCCACGCGTTCCGCCGTCTAGCGGCTTCCTTAGGGATGTGGGCCAAAGGGTGCTGGTAGAGACCGGCTTAAATGATTTCCCACCGCCAAGGAAGGCAGAGGAAGCCGCTAGACGTCGGAATGCGTGGGGTGATTCCTTATCCCATCTGACTCTCATTCTGTTGGACTGTATATGGTGATCTTTTCCAATTTTCCTTTTTTTTCCCCTATGCTCCATTATTTGTGGTTATATTTTGTTTTACCGGGTCTCTGTCTAGGTAGAGATGTTGGATTTTTGTTATTGTACATACAGTCCAGAGTCAGAGTGGTAGATTAGTCCCGGCTGGAACACCAGCAGGACTTATGGTGACATTTTAGTGTTTTTAATGTAGAGCAGTATTTGGGGTGTTGTCTCCCTCATTTTACTACTCCTTTACATTCATATATCTATGTGGTATTTTTGTATCTATGTCAGTGTTATAATAAAGATTTTTGTGATGTGCTACCATTTTTTGTGCATATGCTTTTTTTTTTCTTTTGAGAGGACTTTGCCGATAATAGGCCTGCGTGAAAGGGCCCAGGGCAGATCATAGTAGGAGGAGCTCAGTCTGAGAACGCCTTACATCTCAGTTTACTGTATTGTACATTGACTGTGCAATTAAATGAGTTTGGAATATTAGGATTAGCTGGCATCCCGCCAGAATTTTCAGTAGATGCAAATGAAGTCATGCAAATGAAGCATAAATCTGTAAACTATTTTGGCTTGAGAAAAGAACATTCCGAATTCATGCATAAGCTAAGAGTGAAGATAGGGCACCTAAGAAGTAATGGATACCTTGATAAAATGTCTGGGATTCTGCAGGTGGGTTGGGAGGTCAGTGTGGTTGACGTCAGACAGCGGGCAGGATAATGGAGGTGAAAAATGGAGGAAGCAGAGGGAGGGAAAAATGAGAGACGATAAAATGACAAGCAGCGGATTCAGCGGAAGACAATACATTGGTTGCAGCCATTAGTAAAGCAACGTAACGTGTCTGTTGAGGCACAGTCACTAGAAAACAAGCAATGTTGACCTCCGACAATTCTTGTTTGCATGCATTTCCATATCAAACAATGAATTTGCTATAAAATAATCTGCCAGACATAGTAGAACATATCTGTATCAACAGACATTTTATAGTGATCGTAATGCTGATGATTATTATAACATCTTTTATAATAATACATTGATTCGGACAGTCGTGCATGGCGGTTAAAGAACAAAGAGTATGAAGAAAAAAATAATCCCATCCATTGTTACACAAATCGGACCCCTTGAACCACTCAAACAAAATGGCCGACCTCTTGTTCTCCTTAGAGTAGAGGTTGCCATGGTGATGACAGTGGCAAAGCCACATCTAGGGCTTTGCTCTAGACCCTGACAAAAGCTTCAAAGGCTGTGCAAAGTAGATATACAGCATGGCTCTTCGCATTTTAGATTTTCATTTCTTTTTGATCTTCTCCTTGTAGTTGACAAACAAGAAGGAAGCCTAACAATGGCTCTAGCATAGGCAAAGTCTGTCTAGCGTCAAAGGAGTTAACAATACAAGTCTTCCTCGTATTCCTGAATGGGAAATCAACGAGACACATGGATTCTGAATAAGTGTCTTCAATTACATTAGGAATTCACATTTGTCAGGTTGGCGGTTATAAATAGAAGGAAATATATTTCCTGCCCACGTAATCCATGTATTTGTGCTCTGTAGGAAGCCAGAAAAGCTGATAAGACTCGTGAACATTTCGCATGGAAGCTGTGAAGTTTACAGAATCGCTGAGTAAATATGGGCCATTGTTAAACCGCTGCGAGGAAAAGCGGAAGAGAAACGCCGGTTCGATGTTTATGGACACACTGTGCTACCGTATGCCTATCTGAAATACAGTAATAATCATCAAGTGAATCATTCTGCGAGGAAGAAGGGGGTCCTCAGCTATTTTACTTAGTAAATAGAGTCAGTAAGATATTGCCTACAAAAGAATGGCTTACCCACAGAGAATTGCCTCGGAAGATGCAATGCCTGGATTAAGATAACGTAGAGTACTAAACTGTGTGATATCCTTACTATGCAGGGATAACTGTGCTCTCATCTTATCTGAAGGGGATACAATTAGCTGGCCCACCATGGGAAGGTATCTTACTTGGACCTCTAGACACCACTGGCACCACATGGATCTTAGAAGGATTTCTTCATTGCAAGATCAAGTTTGATTTTAGGAACTTCCGATGAACAGATACGCTACATATTTTCTCTTATAAGGGTATGAACCCACACACCGTATATGCAGCAGATATGCAACAAATACGCAGCAGATTTGTTGGTACAGATTTGATGCTGTGTTCAGTTATTTAGATCTAATCTGCTGCGATTTTGCTGCGAGTTTGCTGCGAGTTTGCTGCGTATCGCAGCAGTAAATACGCTGCATATACGGTGTGTGGGTTTATACCCTAAGACCTTGTTCTCCAGCCGAAAAATGGAACATGTCATGGTCAACTATGTTAAAAGTTAATAACCTTAACATAATAGGCATCAACGCACTTATATATAATAAATTTAGTTGACTCTCTACAGGAAGGTATTTTGTTCAAGGAAATCTACTGTACACCCTCAAACCTCTTAAGAACCTAGTTTTTGGGTCAAGTTTTTGGACAATTCATATAGCCTTCCATGTTAGGATAAATGGGAAAACCACGGCACTCTAGTACATTTGCAGATAAAGTTAATATATAATCCTTAGCAGAAATGAATGAAGAAGCTGGAAATTCGTTGCAAGAGCTTCGTGAATTTTGGGTCAAATTCGTTAACATTCGCAAATTAAATGTTAATCCTCATTTCAGTAAAACAGCTAAACTATAGTAGCTACAGTACTGGGACTATTATAGAAGGGTGAATTTGCTAACGTATGTTCTTGTAAAAGTGTAAAAAATTGGAAAATCACTTTTTTTTTTAAGACAACCAATTAACCAATCTAATGAAACCCAATTTCTATAACACAGTAGGAGTGGAGTGCCAGCACTGATTATGTAAGGCGCGCTCCATTTACTGATCCCAGTAAATTGGTATAACTCAATAGGAGCTTACCGTGTCCAGTGAGTGAATAATATGGACTGTGTCTTCATTGGCCCCAGTGAATTTCTATAGGCACCAGGTTACTTGGTAAACTGGACACTTGGTTGGCCCAGTGATGCTCCAGACAGCATGTTCAGCCTCCATTTTGTTTTTTTGCGAATTTCCTTAACAAATTGGACGGAATTTACTTTGAAGAACGAAGAAAATTGATGGCCTGATTTGCAGTGAATTTTGATTTGCCAGACTCGCTTCGTTCATTTCTAATCCTTAGTTCCAAACAGAAAATAGAGAATAAAGATACAACTTTTGTAATGGGCAATGTTTCGGTCCTCCTGGACTTTTATCAAGCTAAAGACTCTGCAAGAAGCCTAAGGATTGCCAGGCGATGAAGTTCATTATATGTGTAAATTTACAAGAGTGACATGGTTTTCCTACTTGTCTATGTAAAGGGTGGGAGACCAACTCCATTGAGCACCTACCATTGACGAGTTGTGTGTGGCTAAAAATGTTCTATACTCTCATGTTAGGATGACAACACACCTGTTATGGAAGTATCAGTCTTTACTTCTAGATATAGTTGGTTTGTGGGTTTTTTGAAAACATTCATTTATTGTATCAAAATCAAGAAGCCCTGATAAACAGACATATTCCATCTTTTATCATACAGAATCAGGATTTTTTCATCATACAGGACCTGGATCTTGGAATAAAAATACACTGAAAGGCCAACCATGTTAGGAGGTAACACCCTAAACTATGAAAGGTTAAGGCTAAGTTCACACAACGTAAAACTACGGCCGTAGTTCTCGCCGCAGAACTACAGCCGTGGTTTTGAGGAGTTGAACATAGCTTTATTTGCAATTGGATCCCGGCTGGAGCGTATACACATCGTATGCGCTCCGGCCGAGATCCCATACGCCGCCAGAAAAAACTGACATGTCAGTTTTCTGCGGCCGGAATTCAGTGAATTCCGGCCGCAGAAAGACCTGTCAGTTCAGACAGTGAAGCGAGCGGCTCCGGCTGCTCGCTTCACTGTGGGCTATAGGAAGCTCTGATGCGGGAGCGCGCTGATGCGCCCGCATCAGAGCTCCGCGGCCAGAAAGATCACCCGGCCGGTACTTAAGTACCGGCTGGGATGATCCGGGCTGAGACCGGCTGTTCCGTGACCCGGCCGGGGTCACGGAACGGCCGGATGTTCACGTAATGTGAACATAGCCTAACTGTGTAAATCATTTTGTTTGAAGGATATACATTGAGTTAGCCCTCTACAAGGAACCATCTTGCTTGTAGACCTTACAAGGGTTTTGAGGGTAGAATGGACTGACTGGAGTGTTGACACCTAGAACCCGTCACCCAAACCGACCACCTGTTCTGCACTACACTACACATTGAATGGGACTGGAAGCAGTTTGTCTCCATTCACTGTGTAGTGGTGGTGATGTGTAACTGCAACTCAACTCCCGTTTACTTTGTAGTACTGGTGCCCGGTGTCGGTCCTGTTTTGCTTAGAAAACCCCCCTTTAACTCCTTGAATCTCTACAGTAGCTGAAACCAGTTTTTCGACCAAGAGTGCATGGCGTCCCATATTAGCAGATGTCTAAAGATGGTTACACTATGGCTCTTACTATGGAAGTATCAGATTTCTAATCAGACATGACTATGTATTTGTGCTTCCTACATAGTTTTACTGTTGGGTCTCAAGTCTATTCACAAAATGAACATAATTCTTGATTTTCTGCCCAAGGCTTCACCTACTCTGTCGACTGTTGCTTGACCGCACAGGGTTAAACCAGAGTTGCTATAAATTCCAACATGATAACACACACAAAAATCTTTCCCATTAAAAAGCCATTTTCCTATGGCGCCCTCCCTTACATTTCTGGCATTGATTTTCTGGAGGGGGCAGAAATAACTCTTTAAATTAAACAATTGTTGGACAAATTAAATTCTGAAAGCACTCGCAGGGAAGTGCTATTAATCGATGCCAACTTCTTGCTGTTTAATACACAAACGTATTCAAAGAAAAGAGGTTTTATTCTCTTGATTAGCAGCGAAACGGGAAACTGAGCCGGAGGAAATTGATTAGGTCCGTATGATGATCGTTGCACTGTTTGTAATTAGAAGAATCAGGGAGATAGGACAGAGGAGCCCGGGTCTGATCTAATGGGATTTTTGTTTTGGTTTGATAACCCAAATGGGTTCCTTTATCAAGCCAAAACACAACGGGAAAGCAATGATACACGTAATATTGGCTGGAGATTTGGACTGGAAATTCAGTGGCGTGTACACATATGTTTGATGAAATACGACGTTAGTTCATGACATCTTAGACCCAGTACAAGGAGAGGAAATGAAAAATGAAACCTAATTAAAAATAATTTGCTGTATTACCCAATTACAAGCCACATTAACCACCATGTCTATTGTCTTCATAGTTTGTTTTACTGATCACTAAATTCGTTCTTTTAATTACAGTCATCTTTTAAGCTCTGATTTGCTAAATTATCTCTATAAGGCCATCTCTATATAGCACCTTCTACAAGACTGAGCAATACAGTATAGCATCTGTTATGTACTGCCCCCATGGCATTGTTACTCTTTGCCTTCTATGACAGTGCCGCCCTACTGCGTGTTCTCTCTTTGTGTTGCTAGGCAATGGACGTTACTAACAGGATTTGATTTTGAGATTGTGTCACTATAGTGTTTATTCAGAACCTAATTAGGTGCTGTGCATGGTTACAAACTGGTGACTAGCCTGTGGTCCATGACTTGTGGGCCATTCGGCAGCCAGGTTTATACCCCAATACACAATTTAAGGTTAGAAAAAAGGGATCCTTAGACTCCATAGCTAGGTCTAACCAATGCAAAACTACTTTGTGGTCCAAGTCATAAAAACTGTAACAGCAATATGTTTATTCCCTGTATAGTCTCGTTTAGTACATGTGAACTTCGGATTATCATTGACTTTAGAGGACCATACCAATATACAGTAACTGTAAAGTTAAATTGCCCATTTGCAGCTTCTGAGCTGCTGGACAACATACTGTTACATATAACCTTATTTGTTACCAAAACTGGAGCCTCAAAGGTATTTCTCACATATGGTATCCTGGTAGCACGTGTAGCATTAATAGAATATAGTATGGCTGCCTTGAGTCTTCCATTCCCAAGATCGTCAGTGGTCATACAGTAGCTTTATACATGTTTTCATGTAAAAAGTAAACTACTAGATGACTGGGGCAGTTTTACCATTGCAGAATACTGGATGGAGTCTTAAAGGTCAAAACTAAATGAGCTTTTCAGTATGACTAATGCTGTTAATGTATGTTTATGACGACCTTATGGTTATGCCCCCATTATGTCTTTTTTGGCAGTTTTACGGCCATCTTTTAGGATAGCATCAGTAAAGTCAAACGGTCATTGGTGGAGCCATGTTGAAAGATCAAGACATTCTTCCAGTGAGGGACATCCACCAGTTGCCATACTAACTTACAAATGAATGGGCACAAAGCTTAAAGGGGCATCATGGCCAATTTGTTGAAGCAATTGGTTCACAGGGCACCCAACGTTCTCATCTTCCAACATGTCTTGTGGGAAACCTTGCCTTTAGCCAGAATTTCAAATAAGATGCCTAAAGTAAATGGAAGAAAATACCCCGACTTCACTCAAAATGTTTTCAACTAGTCTTCTGTATTCATTAGCCATCTTAATAGAGACGTATGATCATATTCTAGGCTCTAGGTATTTTTTTGTTCTGATGTGCTATTTCCTACTGCCGTTCTGTTGTTCTCTAAAAAGTATTAAAACATATAAATTTCCACAGCAGTAACTGCTTTAGATGTAAAAATGGATTTATCTTTACGACCATTGATAAACAAATGACGATACGTGAACGCACCGCGGTGAGCAGACGCCTGTGCTACGTCTTGTGTCGAAGGAATTGTTGCTTCTTTATTCTTTTTACACAAAAATACAATTATTTGAACATTTGTGATATATTGGAAAACTCACACAATCTTATTATTTTCTTGTAATGGTTGCAATTTTTTTTGCTATTATACAGTTTTCTTTTGTAATTTTGGTTTATATTTATACTGTTTATAGAGGCATTAATTGACTTATCTCTATTCTCCACAGACTGGTAAAGTCTCTTCTCTGTGTTAGGAAACACTGAGACTAAAGACGAGGATACTTCAAATAGGTTAAGGTTCATTTGGACCCAAATTCTCTGCATTTAATTACCGGTGGCTGAAGACATTGGATACAGTCCTAGGGTGTCCTGAAAAACATAGATACAGACTATGGCTAGATCCATGTTTTCCTGAAAGCCTTAGGTCCACTCATCTCTAATTGAGACCAATTTTATAGAAAGTAAATTAACATAGTAGCATGTTTTTTTAGTAGTTTTTTATGTAGCTTTTAAGGCCAAAGAAAAATAAATTCCCTTTATATATTCCTGCAAAAATGACTTCAAAAACTGCATAAAAATGTATGTAAGTTGTCCAACTAGAGGCCTTCATATACATACAAAAGTCTGCTGAAACCTGCCAATTGTCTAAAGTATATAGAGGCCTCATAACTCTCCCCAATACTTGATGTTAGGGGAGAGAAGGATCAGGCATGTTGGATTTGTGACATTTTTGTTCTCAGAGAGATAACTCACTACCGGGGCTGTCTGGCAGTGGCTTACCTCTCCTCACTTCATAGAGAACACATGAACGTTCAGTGTGCCAAACATTCATGCATATAGGGAAATCAGGAGAAATAGATGTTGGCAAGAGAAATATACAGCCAGCAGCTGATGAAGGTGTATGGGCACTTTAATGTGCAGCCATTTCTAGTTATAGTCTCTCCAACAAATCAATGATAGCAGCTGCAGATGTGTCCATATTAAAAGATGACTCGAAACATGGCTCAGATTTCACGACTTATTACTATAACGGAAGCAAGCTGATACCCATACAGAGCAGAGCTCTTAAAAAAGCTCTATAAATGTAGTCCCACACTTCACCTTTCACCCTTCCACAAATCATCATAAAATGTAATTGTACGATGGGACTGGGTTAGCTGCAATGAGAGATGATGCTCGTTACTAGATCATAGAGGAGTTTTCTTGAGTGGAGGACCCTACCCTAATAGACTGCTGAAATCAGACTACCCCTTTAAAAGGGTTTAGCCTAGATGTGATCTTAGGGTTATATTACATGACCCAAACCACTGTGTAAATGTGCGCCAATCTCCTATATCATCAATAAAAATACATAACGTTTATTCAGACATGACCCGATTCAAAGCTAGTTCAACTTCTTTCTCAAGTTGAATCCGGACCCGCTTCGAAACATGTCAGAAACATGTCTGAATAAACGTTTTGTGGTGGCACAGCCCTGGCCCTGGGGGCTTGGTCCTGCGACACTGGGATTGCTGGATCGCTGAGCACACCTGTGGGTTCTGGCTTTGCAGTGGTAGTGGTTGCCAACTGACACTGCGCCATTGTTAGAGTAGGAATGTATATCAGAAGACCTGCACGTGGTACATGAGGCAAAATAGTTTGATCAAATGATATACTTGTGATCTTGGTTTTTAATGGTTGGTTTTTAATTGGTATCAAACATGGCAGAGGTGTGCAGCCATTTTCTTGTTTTCCAGACTTGTACCTTTATGTATTCTGTCCTCTCTTTTTGTAGTTTTGCACTCCACCTAGTGGTAAGTACGTCCTCTTTCTCTCAGTCTAGCTGGGAACACATGGAGTGGGCTTCTACACCTGTATACACGGGTGTTGGTTGGTGGCCATTGCCTCTGCTTGCTGTGTTTGCGGGGTGGAGTGGCCCTGGCCCTGGGGGCTTGGTCTTGCGACATTGGGGTTGCTGGACCACTCAGCTCACCCCCACTGTAGGCACTGGCTTTGC
This sequence comes from Dendropsophus ebraccatus, assembly GCF_027789765.1. NCBI lineage: Eukaryota > Metazoa > Chordata > Amphibia > Anura > Hylidae > Dendropsophus > Dendropsophus ebraccatus. The sequence goes on along the minus strand of NC_091466.1, from coordinate 24,523,772 downwards.
AGTGATGGCGGTCGCTGACCGACATCGCGCCATTGTTAGAGTAGGAACTCATGTATATCAGAAGACCTGCGCGTGGTACATGAGGCAATATTGTTTGATCAAATGACATACAATCTTCTGATGTTGGTTTTTAATGTAGCTGAGAAGCTTTAGTATCAAACATGAATGAAATGTGTAGCCATTGTCTTGTTTTCCTGACATTGTCTTGTTTTCCAGACTTGTACAGTTTTGTATTTTAATTGATAGTTTTTGGTGTTGGACCAGCACCCAGCACCTTTGCTTTTGAGTGGAGGGGTTTAGTTTACTATTTTGAATCCAAAGTGATTCCAAGGGAGTGATTGAGTTTGACTCCTATTTAGCGCAACACACCCAGGTGAGCCATATTACATGGGGAGATGTGCGGCTGATGGCCCATGATCTTTTAAAGGGAATGAGCAAGAATTTGCACATTCATTGGCTGATCGCTAGCTCTGTGTCCTAGGATGATGCCGGGCCGGGTCATAGGGCCTATAGATTAGCTAGGCCAAGATTTTCACTAGCTGTATAGTTGATAGAAGGGTTTCCTTAATAGGGACCACCTGTCTATGACAGCCATATGCTCTCATACTGTAGGTCAGTGAGAGAACCCAAGCCCTTTACAGGGTTATAGCTTTGATATGGTGCTAGAATAAAGGCCAGTTTACACGGAGCAAAAGCGGCAAAATTCCGCCCCTCAGCCCTTCACAGTGTATCTATTTGAGGGGAGGGCGGTGGAAGCGCAAGCCCTCCCATAGACACTCTATGGGAGACTGAGGCAGAGGGAATTCCACAGAGGAAAAATCTGTTACACAATTCCGTGGCTTTTGCTCTATGTGAACTGCCCCTAAGGCTACCCATTCACAATAGACCTAGGTTCTTTTTGACTATACCCTGATGCCAGTTATTGGGTGTTAAAGCATCTTTGACATCCAAATGGCAGATTCTTTACGCAAGCAACTTATTCGGCACTCTCATCGCTTAAATGCCAAAATTGGAGATCAGACAGAGAGCCGTTTCTGCAAAGTTGTTCTTCCCACTATAATCTTACTGTACGCGTTTGGTCAACATTTGGACTTTTTGATCTTCCATACCGTTTTTGGTCCTAATAATCACTGTCACATGGATGCTGTGTGTGTTTTGAGGTGAAAAATAGCAACTTATTTCATCCACAGCCTAAGAAAGGTCCCGGAAATTCAGAAATTCTAATGTATGGCAACATTAAATTATCGAACAGATTAAAATGCTAAACGCAATCTATTCCCGGAGTCAAATATTGAATCCAAGCTTGACATATTCACTTCTAATTAACACGTGCAATTAAATAATTATTTAATAAGCTGGTGTTTAATGTCTCCATCAGAGCTACAAGACTTTGCAGAAATATTTCTTCCTGATCTTTATGTAACCTCGTATGATAAGACTGTTTGTAAACTTATGAATATTCAGGGAGATTGCTCATTCAGACTCCCTATCTTTTGATGCTTTGTTTGGCTAACGATGGCAGTATAATTAGTTTAAAAAGAGATAATGAGAAAGAATGATAATTACCAGGCAACATTAGAATTAAACGGATCAGGAGAAATTAGAACTGGCTTCATCCTAGTGCAGGATACAAATGACTGAAAATGTACTTTGCAAAATGCTGATTTTTTGGATTTGGTTTTCACTGGGGAGTAGTGAAGGAGGGGAGCCCGGAGCGGAGCAACCAACTCTCCAGGGTTGGGTATGCCAACTAAATTCTTGTTTTCGGGGTATGGAATCTTTATCATTTTTTCTTTTTAAACAATGGAAGAAAGCTGATGAAAATCAGTAAAGAGAAGAAGGAGAGGAGGAGGGAGAGATAAATAGAAAGCGGCTAGCCAGAAGATAAAGGCCAGACTGGGAATAGAGCATTGCATAACCGAGAAGGTCCGACCTTGTACCTGTGATAAGATTCTGAAGCAGAAAGCGACCAGGGATTAAGCGATTGTCTGGGATCTGTCGCTACACGGATTTTATCCTGTCCTGTTGTATTCTTATTTTAATTTTTTCTCCCCCTCGATGGTGCCAGAGGTTTAGCCTTTATTTTGTCTGAAAGCTAAAATGTGCCGTCTTTTCAGCTGAGAGTGAAGGAAAGAGGCTTTTTTTTTATGTTGGAAACTCGTCGAAATGCAAGGTTAGACAGATGATCACTGATTATAATCATACGGGATTGAATTACTGGAGAGAGTGATTGGGCATTGCAGGAACATCTAGACTTATTCTAGCCATGGTACTTTCTAGAACTGTAATTCCCAAAGTGATTTTTATGGCAGATCGCCTAAAACAGGGGTCTCAAACTCGCGGCCCTCCAGCTGTTGCAAAACTACAATTCCCATCATGCCTGGACAGCCAAAGTAAAGCTTTGGCTGTCCAGGCATGATGGGAATTGTAGTTTTGCAACAGCTGGAGGGCCGCAAGTTTGAGACCCCTGGTCTAAAAACTGTCCCCTGCTGTAGGAGCCCTACAGATATCCCTGCCCTACTGTAAAGGTAATAACTTTTTCAGTTCTCTTGTCCTGGGAGCACCCAACCAACTTTGAAGGAACCAATATAACACTGTCCTTGAGCTTGGGAAGTCCCACTAAGGTTGGACATATCTAAGAAGGTGAGTGTATTGGAGTCCAAAAAAATCATAAACCTATACTGGTGGCACAAGAGTGGGCAAGTTCTGACAGGTGTTTGCCTTAAAGCCTACCTGTCATAAAAAAATTGTGACATATCCAAAGTTTTGATCAGGCAACTGAGACCCTCATCAGAATGAGCAGGGCCGTCAGTGGTGGTATGTTTTACTTTAACCTTGCCAATCTTCTCTATCCAGCAGCACCATAAATTTATTGCTGACAGAACTCTCCAGTGTCACCTTATTTCTCTTGGAAACAAGGAATCGTGTACATGTTAAAATCTATTATTCCAAATCTTGTCACCGAAAAAAGAGTGAGGAGGCACCAATACACATTAGATAGACAGCCAATCCTGCTGAAATCAGGTTTGGCCATGTTTCTTCTAATGTGTTTGGGCACCTTTAGTGTAGAGGAGACATCTGTACACTCATAGGCATATTAAATTAATATACTGGCAAGACTAATCCTGGCAAATAAAAAAATACATGTGTATTTCACTGGAGTTTGGGCCATATCAATTTAACTGAGTGGTTGAAGAGCTGAAAATCCTGAAAAAGCAATAAAAAGACATATTTGGCTCTTTGAGATACTATTTCCAGATCTCTGAAGAGCTGAGCATAGGTATAAGTGAAGATGTCAACCAAACAAAGTCTTAGACGGTAAATGGCTTTACTCATCTACATCCAATGACCTTGATATATGGAATAAAAATGTAGTAGGTGCCACATTCATTTTTCTACAATTGGATTACCATTAGAGGTGAGCAAAGCAAATCTGGTCAATCAAGATTCACTGAGAATCTCGCTGTCAATTCTCTTTGTTCCTGCCGATTCATTAAGTAAATTCACACAAAAAAAACACAAATTGGTGGCCACACATGCTGTCTGGAGCATCACAGGACGGGAGAAAGGGATGAACCATGATCCCTTGTGCCCGTCAAATCAGCTGCAGGCCCCTCAGCAGCTCCCCCTCACCTTCTATATAAGGCGGTTCGGTAACGGAGGCGGCCAGTTGGCTGTGTGTGAAGGAGAGAGCAGGATGGCAGCAGGCAGTTAGAGCAGAGCAGGGAGAGACTAACAGAGCGATATACAGGTAGGGACAGAAAGGAGAGGAATGGCGGAAATTGGATGACTGACTGGCTGATTGGCTTTTTTTTTTAATTGTGATTTTCTGATTTTTGACACTTTGACAACAACATGCTATAACAAATTTGCCCTTCTGTAATAGTCGCAGTATTGTAGCCACTATAGTTTGGGCTGTTTTAGCGAAATAAATTCTTTAATATTCGATTAGCAAATCTCAACAAATTTGAACGAAAATTTGGGACGCTCGCGAAACGAACGTTGCACGTGCTTTTTTTAACCTCCCTAGTAACATCAGCATTGCGGGGATCTCGAGTGTCAAAGAAAATATGTTTTTTTTTTTCAGTGGCTTCTAAAGCTTCTGTGTCTTATAACATTACTGTATATCATGACGGAGTATGAATCACTTCTTTATATGGGACGAGCACATCAACACATACAGATGAAAAAAACAAACAAAAAGAAAACACATGCATAGCGTATCTGACAGGTTAAGCCATAAAAACGAAATCTGTTCCTACCGTTGACATCCAGTTTGTATTCTGCCGTATATTCACCCAGGAGGTTTGCTACCTGGCATAAGTAGGTGCCGCTGTCACTTTTGTTGAGGTTTAGGAATACCAGGCTGTTTTGATCAGTGACTGCTGTTGGTGGCAGCTCGCCATTTTTGCGCAACCAGGTGTATTTCATTGGTCTGAAAAGGGACAAAGGAGTTAAACATCATTATTAGTGATGGCCGTTACACCTTTTCTAATGCATGTGTGGGAATAAAACCACCAAAAATAAAACTATACCCAGTATTTTAGGATGGGTTCACACTGCGTTTTGGCAGTCTGTTTAATAGATCCATTTTAAATAGTTGTTTTTAACGTACAGAAAAACGGGGTTAACCATGTTTTTGTGTATGCTAAAAAAAAAAAAAAAAAGATCTGTTTTGATCAGTTTTTTTCAAATAATGGAAGTCAATGGAAATGGCACATAATGCTTCAGTTTTTGCGTCCATTCCTCCCCCAATAAAACAGATATGTTAAACAGACTGCAAATACACAATATGAACCCAACCCCCCAGCTTGTTGATATTGCATTTAGTATGGAATAGAAATGAGCGCAACTTGGGTATGCTCGTCCAAACGTTTGTCATTTGAATACCAGTGGCTGAAGACGTTGGATGCAGCCCTAGGGAGTCCGGAAAAACATAGATACTGCCTATGGGCTATGGCTGTATCCATGTTTTCCCGAACTTCCTAGGACTGCGTCCAACTTCTTCAGCCATCGGTATTCAAATTCAGAACAAATGGACCTGAGCATGCTCAAGTTGTGCTCATCTCTAGTATGGAAGTCATATAGTTCTGCAATAATCTTCATCTTGTGGCTCTCCACCTGTTAAAAGACTTTAATCTTCAGTGTTCCCTGTGAGCCAGAAGATAGACACTACTGCTATATTGAATACTGTGGCTATGGAGGTAGGACATTTTGGTGAGTGCTAAAAGAAATGAAGGCATATTATGAGCATAGTGAACGGTAGTGGCCCCTATGGCATCCATACTGGCCTCTAAATGTTTCATATAATTGGATATCAGCGTTTCGCATCACGGTTAAGGAATTTCGGCCTAAATGTAGGCACATACTGTAAGTCTTTGTATATGGTTTATTTATTTCAGGGTGGTCCGTCCACTGCCTTTATGGCTCGCTTTAATCTCAGGTAGCAGGGGGCTTTTACCTGTCAAATCTCCCAGTAATCCAGTTTTCCATGTTCCTATTCTAAAATACTAAACAACAGACTGAAGCTATGGTGACCTTCACCCGTTAGACGTTCCTCTGGGGTGTTTTGTGACATCTTAAATGAGTTTTCCTTTCAACCATGGGGTCATTTAGCAGGGTGACCTCTGAGAACATTCACCATTGTGCCAAGTCTTTTTCTTTTGGAGATAATGGATTTCACCGAGGGTTGCAGAGTCCCAGAACCTCATCACATTTCTTCTAGACCAGAAAGAAATAATTCAGAACCTACCAATGTGTCTAAATTAAAGATGTTCTTTCAAGAACGGGCCAAAATTCTTCACCCATGAGGCAGAAGACTGATACCGGTTAAGAGGGCAGCCGTTACCTTTTCACATGGGTTATATGGATAACTTTGTCTATATGTCTCTTTATATTTTGTATAAAGATTACTCATCATTCGGTGGGAACATTTCCAATGCTAGGAGGCATCTGGACTTTTTGAGAGTAGCGTAAATCAATATTTTGCAACGTGAAATAAACTGTGCTGTGATGCAGTGCCTTTCTTTATAGCGTTAAAACGTTAGAGTCAGATGTTTACCTGGCTACGGGCAATAGAGATACAAAAGAATAGACATTGGTAGCACTAAAATGGGAATGGAGATACAAATCTAAGCCGTAATGTAGCCGAACAGAAGTGTAGCAGGTCTTTAATGATGACATATGCCTTGATAAGGTATTATAATAGACAGATATTACTCACGGTTCAGGCATTACGTGACCCGTCTTGAGCAGGAGGCTTTGATTCAGGATTTCCCACTGATTTAATTAACCTGCACTCATTTAATTACCAGGAGTGGTGTAAGCCGAGCGCTTACTATCAGCTAATTAATGGAACCCAGGTGAATTACCGAACAAAAACAGGGACTGCTCACATCTCACAATAGACTCCAATGGGGTACGGATGAAAAGTAATTGTAGAAGCATGTTGGCAGAGCGGCAATTATGTAAAACGTCATACCACTACATCGGCTATGAACATTAGTAACATAGTAGAGAAGGGTAAAAATAAGACACAGGTCCAGTGAGTATAACCTGGTTACCAAAATTACACACCACACTGGCTAACAGAGCTTGAAGGTGGCCATACACCTTTAGTAACTGTAGTAAGAATGATCGTTTGGCTAAGTCGAACATTCCTGTGTTCTCTATGGAGAGGGGTAAAGCGCAGCCATATGGCTCTGGGATGACTTATCTCTCTGAGAACTAAGAGGTCTGGCAGCGAAATTCCATCATGTCCAACCCCAATCTCTATTGACATCATCTGTTTGTGGAGTCTCAGGAAACCACCATATACTATATACTGACTGCCGTCATAAATGTATAGGGGGCTTAAAGGAGAAGCACATTGAAACAAAAAAATGGCAGGAAGGTAGGGGGTTGCAGAAACATAATAAATAAAGTATACTTACCTATCCTTGCGGCCCGTAGCACAGCTCCTGGGTCTCACTGACAGCCACCACCCTCCTGCTGCTCTTTCAGCTGCAATGTCACCTACGTGTCTGATGGATTGCCTGCTTAGCCAATCAGTGACTGGGGTGGGACACCGCTCCAGTCACTGGCTGAATGGGCAATCCATAAGCCGGGCCATGACCTTAAAGCTGGAGGAGTAAGATGCTGGTTGAAAATACCAGCCAGCGACGGTCAGGGAAACCCAAGAGTGGCGCTACAGGGGCACATGGATAGGTAAGTATACTTTGTTTATTATGTTCTAGAACTCCCCTTCCTTCCTGTCATTTTTTAGTTTCACAGGACTTCCCTTTTAATGCACTGCAAAACAGGATGGTCTGGGCTGCTAGGGACAAGTTTGTAGGCCGCATCTAGCCAGATGACCAGAGGCAGTCAGAGATAGAGTAGTCAAACAAGACAGAGTCAAAACCTGGAGGACACAGATAAAGTCAAATCAGGAAACAAGGGGGAAAACCGACAGATCAATCCGGAGTCAAAACATGAAGGGTATGCTGCTGATTTGCTTAGAAGCCCAGACAGACTTTGGCCGGTGGTCAAATCATGATCTCACTCATCTTTGTCTTACAGACTCGAGAGATGGCTGATGGGTGGAGAAACAAGAGTTGCTGAAGCATGGGCAGGTAGGCTACTTACAAAAGGAAAGTAAAAGAGCTTATAAGGCAGATGCCAACTGTCTCACACTAGACATGGGCGGGTCTTTGACAACAAACTGTATCCCCAGCCTCAGAACACAGATATAATCATCATAGTATAGTGTCAATTGGGCTTGGACCATATGGTGGCCTTGGTTACACAACATGAAGACCACAAATTTGCATTGCAACTTGATTCCTACTTGTCTGCAATCTATCTATCTATCTATCTATCTATCTATCTATCTATCTATCTATCTATCTATCTCCTATCTATCTATCTATCTATCTATCTATCTCCTATCTATCTATCTCCTATCTATCTATCTATCTATCTATCTCCTATCTATCTATCTATCTATCTATCTATCTAGAAATCCAAAAAACTGCAGCACACAGGACTTAGTAAAAAATTAAATCTGTATTGGTGATTATTCCATACAAAGCACACGGTAAAATAAAAAGCGACGTTTCAACGTCTCAATGACGTCTTTTTCAAAGTCACTGGCTTGAAAAAGACGTCATTGAGACGTCGAAACGTCGCTTTTTATTTTACCGTGTGCTTTGTATGGAATAATCACCAATACAGATTGAATTTTTCACTAAGTCCTGTGTGCTGCAGTTACTTTTTTGGATTTCTACATAGACACCTGTGGATCGGGGTGTGAACCACGGCACCGGGCAAAGCTCTTTCATTGAGTGCTGCGGAATTTGTGTTTTGTATCTATCTATCTATCTATCTATATATTTTTGTACCCAAATAGCAAAAATATGGTCCTAGAGAGTGAAATTTAAAGGACCTCTGGGTCCAAATTCCTCTGGTGCTGAAGCAACTTTGGGTTGAACTAAAGGTCTTGGGGGGAGGATGCATGTTTAGCTCTATGTTTGAGTAATGGTCTGTAATGAAGAATAGGAAGGTGGACAATACTCATTTACAGTATGTAGCTTCCCCTTCTTGGTTTACAGTTCTAGATAATTCTCTAAGTCTATGCCCACCAATTATGCCATACTCTATGCCACATGCATGAAGTGGTGGCTTCCGTGATAGTTGCTGGGTAAGATGAGGGTTATGACTTGCTTCTTATGTAAGCTAAGTCAGGTGTGGGAGGTGTGGGATAAAAGAGAATGGAAGGTGGTACCGAGGTGAAGTGTGGGAGAAGTGAGACATCAACTGAGGTGGGACTAGTAGCAAGAACACAGTGAATATGTATGAGAGAGACTAGCGCTCAATGTAGCTGAGTGTTTATACACATTATACAAATCACTTTATTTTTAATTACGCTTTGTAGAGTACAGTATAAGGCTATGTTCTTACTATGTACAAACAATGGCTGTTCTTTAGTGAATGGCTTTTGTTTAACATTAAAGCATGGCCATTGTTATAAAACAATGGACGGAATTAATGATCATGATCATTATTTCCAGCCATTGCTTTACAACAGCGGCCATTGTTTGTGCTAATTGGTACATAATGGGAACATAGCCATAGTGTACCTGTCAGGGAGACATGGCAAAGATAAAAGTCCACCATCATTCGTAGAGTGCATAGTTTCACGATTTTGTTTACATAGTTTTACGATTTTGTATAAAATCTTGAAGCTATTCACTTTATAGATGCTGTTGGACTCTTCTCTTTGCCAAGTACAGATGCCCACATCTGGGATTGGAGGCCTTATCTACGTGCATCCAGACTACAGGTTGGCCAGACTCCACAGTGTTCCAACTCCTCACGTGTCACAGAGCTTGGAAAGAGCTGCCCTGAGCATGACTCCCGTTGGTTCTTACAAGTGGTTTGAACACCCAGACCCGACCAATCAAAACTTTTGACATGTCTCTCTGACAAAAAAGTTGAAAAATCATGCAGCATGCTTGATAAAAACCTGTGGGGTCGAAACGTCACATTCCTGTATCAGATCATGTGAAATAAACCTTATTTGATTAAACCATGCATGATGCAGGATTATTCTACTTTACGTTAAGTGCTCATATCTGGGATTGTGGGCCCTCCAGCATGCATCTATCCACTATGATGGCCATATTGTTCTTTTGCACTTCCTTTTTGGTATGTCTCTTTGACATGTGAAAAGATTTTTTGGTGACAGTGCCTCTTTAGGTATGCGCATAATGTGTAAAACAACACTGGTTCTTCTACTTGAATATAGGTCACTGTACAGACAAACCCTATGGTAACAGATAGTGTTATCGACCATGTGATCACAATGATGTAATACTAAGTATGTGCTTAGTATGCTCAATGCTGCAGACAATTTCAGTTTTTTTCTTCTTTCATCTTCTTCGTTATGCTTGTTTTTTTTGTGGGACTAATTGTACTTGATGTCTTTCCATTAAAGGAGAAGTCTGGTCATTTGAAAAAATTGACAGCTGGCAACGGGGGAACATAACAAACAACTGTTACTTACCTCTTCTTGTGCCCATGAAGCAGCGAGTCACAGGCCCCGTCGGAATGCATTTCCTCTTGAGTTTGCTATGTTGTCATGACTTGGGGGAAAATGCAAGACCTGGCTCATGGATTTCCCATCAGCCAATCAGTGACTGCAGTGGTGTCCCGCTCCAGTCACTGATTGGCTGAGCAGGCAGTCCATAAACTGGTTCATGATGTTACTGCCAAAGAAGATCGCAGAGTGGCCGGACTTCTCCTTAATCATATAATGTATTGTGGAACCAATGTATTGTGGCATGCTTGGGTGAAGAAGAAGACTGCAGCAAGAAGCTGCCATCTAAAAGGGTAAAGAGAGAGTGTTCAGCATCACAGTGAGTTCAGGAGGGAGGCCAGGGAAGGAGAAGATGGGTCCACCACTATGCTGACACAGGATCCATATGACTAGATGACTTGACATATTGCCACATTGCCACTTTCCACTGCAAGTCAGCCACAGAGATAAAACGAGTGACTGTGTCCTTGTTAAAGCTAGACACAAGAGGGGGCCCACTCTAGCTTAGGGGCCACCGGGTGATACACTTGCTCCCTTATGGGACAGTTTGAGCTTAAATTTCTGTATGTGTTGGACTCTGGACTTTATAATATTACTTTAAAGACAAGTTTGCCTGCCTGTGGTAGTGCTGGTGACATTTCTTCTTATTTCTGGGTTGTGTGGTCAGTAAAGGTCATCTCAGTAATAACATCAGCTTGTTCCTGTTAGTACAGCTGACCAATAATTTTAGACAATGGAAAATAAAAAGAGAAAAATACAAAATTGCTCTTTTCTGGGGAAAGAAAATCCACAGTATGAGTCCCTATAGTGAACACATGATGAAATATACCTTAATAATATAGCAAAATAGGTCAATTTCTTGCCATGACCAAAGGTCTCAGGCTCTGCCGTCACTGGCTCTTATCTGTAATGATGGGTCTCGGGCTAATCCATAAACCAGTGATTCCCTTTCCTTCACCACCTCTCAGCCTACAAGACCATTGTAAAGCTTAGACAAGGAAGAGCAAGGATTAATTGCATTGACCTTTATACTAGTATTTCTCCCATGCCTGCAGCTCACCCATTGGTCATCATTATTCAACCCCCCGTGGCTGTATGCAAATTATGACATATCCTCTATAGTCGACTGCAGTGCCCAATGGATATAGCCAAAGGCATCCAATGGCTGTGTTATTTTCTACGTGACGAACATCACCAGCAGTAACTGCTGGCCAATACCATTGGTGGCATGCTTCAAGTGAATCGAACACTCTGGGCTCCAAGTTTACTTAACCAAGAATATATAAAACAGAACAGGGGCGCCTCTTGGTGTGGTAATGTCTTACAAACAGTCCCCAGGAAAGATGCACTCATCTGAGAGAGTAGTGCAATGTGATAGGCACAACACTATTGAAGGCACAGTGTGGCTGACACAGAGAGAGGTTGAGAATCATGCAGAAGAACGATCCCCACTCTTCGGATCAGCGCAGGTGTACATGTAGGCAATCTAGGACAGGATTGATATGTCACAAGTATGGTAGATTCCAATCTACATGTTTATTTGCAATGTGTTTCGGTCTGTGAGGTCTGAACGTTGCAAATATACAGATTGGAGTGACCATACGTGTGACATATTGATCACTCCAAATAAAACACTTGAGATCCTGTCCTGGATTGCCTACCTGTACACCTGAGTTGATCCCGCAACACTAATAGTGGATTACACTGTGCTAATATAGTTCACTGATGTTACATCCACAAGGATAGTAAGCATTGACCATTTGCGCCATTAAGTCCACCTTTAGTGTTGCAGCTACCACCACGAACCATACACCTCTCTCATATAGTTTTATTTATTTTTTATTTTAGCCAACTGATCTATTTACCAAGGAGGTATTTTTGCTTGTCCTGCCTTTGATACCATAAGAAATGGATTCAGGGCCATCATCACTCATTATTAAAGATGAGCGGAACTTTCGGACTTTCGGTCCGAAAGTCGCTCACTCCAGTGCGATGCCTGCGACCCCGGGTGCATAGTTGCGCTCCCGGGAATCTGCGGCCGGGATCTTCCAGGGAATTCAAGAAGAATGTATCTTGAATTCCCTGGAAGATCCTGCCCGCTCCTGCCCGGTTCGCTCATCCCTAGTCATTATCTAGCTCCAGCTTAGTCCGAGCTCTTGAATAGACTTGAAGTCTACTTAAAGGGAATCCGTCACCATGAACATGCTGCCTAATCTATCAGCATCATGTTATAAAGCATAAAGAGCTGAGCGGTTTGATATATATCTTGATGGGAAAAGAGTCAGCATAACTTGTCATTTATTGATTGAAATCGCTGATGTTTCCATGCTAAAGAGTCCAGTCCATTGAATGACACCGCCTACTGGACTCTAACATAAATGATCAGGGTTTTCAATCAACATGTTACAAGTTATACGAAATCTTTTCCCACAAAGATATATATCAATCTGCTCAGTTCTTTCTGCTCTATGACATGATGCTTAGGGTTAGATAGCATTGTCTTGGTGACGGGTTCCGTTTAAAACCTTAAGAATGAGTAAGGATTAGGACTGGCACCATGAATAACTATGGCTTCTATCACAATTATGGGATACATAGTACATACTGAAAAAGGGGTATGCAACAAATCTGCCCTCCATATGTCACATAATCTGTACCAGCTTATTGGGCCCTAGTAGATCACATAACTAAACTAAAAGTAGAGTAGATTTCATACAAAAAAAATTGGCTAATAAGTGATTTATGTGGCGGCACATCCATACTCACTCAGGGTTTCCATAGGCATCACATTGCAGCTGCAGCCTGTCCCCCTCCCTTGGCAGGTTGGGCCGAGACTCAATCTTGGCTGTGGGATGATCTGCAAGAAAGATGACGATATGGTTACTCATTGATCACAGATTATAACACCTTGCAGCAAGTACACGGATAATCAATGGTAGCTGTAGGTATTTTCCTAGAATCAGAAAGGAAAACTATACAAACGCAGATGTGCGCAGTAGATGACATGTGCGCCTGTGTCTATGTAAACTTGAGGAAGCTGAGCAGCAAAGTATTACGAGAAGGACATACTGTATTGTTGGTAAATGTTGCATTCATGAGCTTGCCAAATGACATCACCGGTCACTGTGTGATTTCACTTTCTTAAAGAATCTCAAAAACCTGAAAATGACCCCATTTGTAGCAAGTAAACTGACTAGTGAGGAATAAGATCCTAACAGGACTCGTAGGACCCTATAACACTGAGCGATAATCGCCTGAAACAACCCGATTTGGTCGATTATTGCTCCGTGTAATAGAGACAATGATCAGTCAATAAAACGATCATTGGCTAATCGTTTCTTTAGACCCAAAACTAAAACCATCGGTTGCCAACCGCACATCGCTACATGTAATGGCAATGTAATAGTGATGCACAGCTGACGGTACGGCTGTTTTCCTGCACTCTGCCTTCTCCCCGTCCTGTATTCCATTAGCATTAGGCATTGTATTAGTATTTTCTTAGTTTTAGGCATTGTATTAGACATGTTCATTAAAAAAAACTCTAAGGCCCTAATAGAGATGAGCGAGTAGTAAAATGCTCAAAAGCTTGAAATTCGATTCAAATATCAAATCCCATTGAAGTCAATGGCAGATAAATGCTCGTTTTTGGAAACCTAAATTCAACCACTTGGAGGTCATCAAGTCAACAATGACACGTCAGAAAATGATGCAAACACCTCTGGAATGCAACTGGGGCAGCAGGGGAATCATGCCTGGATGCATTTAACACGCCCAAGTCGCAGTATTACGCCACTATCACAACCTCTTAACAAAACACTCCAAACACAATATAACCTTTATTTAAAGTGGAATAAATACCACGAAACCTTCTTTCCTCTACCTTAGCATGGAAAGAAAATAAAATTGTAAGGGAAAAAAAAAATCCTGCACTCCTTTAACCTCTTAAGGACATATGACGTACCGGTACGTCATATGTCCTCATTAGCACTTCAAAGCGGGGCCGCGCATTGAAGCGCCGCGGTCCCAGGTGCCGCGTGTAGCCCGGGACCGCCGCTATTAGCGGGCACGGTCTGATCGCCGTGCCCGCTAATTAGCTAATCGGAGGCAGCTGTCAAAGTTGACAGCTGCCTCCGATTACCGGAGGCAACCTTCCCTGGTGTCTAGTGGGGGAGATCGCTCCTCCGGGACGTCGTCCCGGAGGAGCGATCTCCGTTACTGATGCCGGCCGGGGACTCGTCCAAGATGGCGCCGGAAGCAGCAGCAGCCGGAAGTAAACGAGTGCCTATCTCATTGAGTGCCTATCTCATATCTATGCTGCAGAGATCTCAATGAGAGATCAAAGTATATATACTAGAAGTCCCCCAGGGGGGCTTCTAGTATATGTGTAAAAAAAAAAAAAGTGTTGTTTATAGTAAAAAGCCCCCTCCCCTAATAAAAGTCCGAATCACTCCCCTTTTCCCAGGTTTTAAATAAAAGTAAGTCATGAACGGAAAAAAGCCAGCTTACCCCATCCACCGAGCTTCACAGCACGGGCTCACACTCCAACAGGTGTCCTGAGTAGATGCGGAAAAGAAACGAGTCCAGCTTCCGGCAAGGTGGAATCAGGTGCGTTGTTTATTGTATCTCCGTCACCGTACACACGTGCGGCATGCCCCCAACTGAAGCCTACGCGTTTCGGCTGCTACACCGCAGCCTTAATCATGGCCGGGAGCTGGACTCGTTTCTTTTCCGCTTTAAATAAAAGTAAACAAATAAATAAATAAAACATGTTTGGTATCGCCGCGTTCGTAATCGCCCGAACTATTAATCAATCACATTCCTGATCTCGCACGGTAAACGGCGTCAGCGCAAAAAAATCCCAAAGTGCAAAATTGCGCATTTTTGGTCGCATCAAATCCAGAAAAAATTTAGTAAAAAGCGATCAAAAAGTCGTATATGCGCAATCAAGGTACCGATAGAAAGAACACGTCATGGCGCAAAAAATGACACCTGACACACCCCTATAGACCCAAGAATAAAAGCGTTATAAGCCTGGGAATGGAGCGGTTTTAAGGAACGTATATTTGTTAACAATGGTTTGAATTTTTTATAGGCCATCAGATACAATATAAGTTATACATGTTACATATCGTTTTAATCGTAACGACTTGTGGAACATGCATAACAAGTCATTTTTACCCCAGGGCAAATGGCGTAAAAACACAGTTCCCCCAAATAAAAGAAATGCGTTTTTTTTTTCAATTTCACCACACTTTGAATTTTTTTCTGGTTTCGTAGTGTAACAAATGCAAAAATTCAGCCTGTCATTGCAAAGTACAATTAGTGACGCAAAAAATAAGGGCTCATATGGTTTCTAGGTGGAAAAATGCAAGTGCTATGGCCTTTTAAACACAACAAAAATGGGCCCCGTCCTTAAGGGCTTAAATCACGTTGCCTTTGACAACCACAGATGGCATAGGCAAGGGGGGAAATTAAACAGCACCCACTGCTAACTGTCATTGTGTGTGGGATGTTGTCAGACACGTCCTGTTTAAATTTTCAAACTCTTCTGGCACTTTCATATGCCCTTCATTACATATAAAGGGGTGTTGGTCTCATGGAAACCCTGTAAAAATTAAGTTTGGAGGGCTCTTGAGGAGAGCCCTCCAAAAATTTATTTTGAGGCCCTTGAGGTAAACCCACAATAATAATTGAGTTTGAGGCTTTTTTAAACAATTCCCCCGCAACAAGCAAATAGGTCTACACAGGCGTATTCTGGAGCAATAGTACCTTTCATGTAGAGCAGCGGCTTGTCAATGACACAGCAGGCTTTTATTTTTTTTTAAACAAGTGCAGAGCGCAAATAAATTCCCTGCAACAATTAAAATGTAACTGCAAATAGGTCAACACAGGCATATTTAGGAGAATTATTAGCTGCCTGTCTGTCTGTCTAAGTAGATGATGTGCTTGTAGCTGTCCTATTCACTGTAAGGACGGAGCTATATACTGTGCTGTGTATTAGCCCTAAGAAGGGCTTTTAGGATCTTGTCTGCCTAAAATCAGCCAAAATCCTAACTGTCTCTACTCAAAGATCTCTCCCTCACTACCTTTAAGATGGCATCTGATGACTAGCAGCAGGAGCTGAGTTTTTATAGTTGGAGGTCACATGAGTAAGCTATTGTCTAGAAAATAGTGCCAAGCATGGTGGGAGAAGAATCAAATTTTTACTGCGTTTTTGGTTGGAAACTCGATAGAAAACAAATCTATTGAATAGTGCACTACTTGATCAAACAGCTACTTGATTAAGTACTACTCACTCATCTCTACCTAATAACACCACATGTCCAACCAGTAGGTCTTCAGCTGTTCACAAACTCCTCTCAGACCCCGACAGCCTTAGCCAGGGCAGTATAAGAGTTGTGATATACTACAATCCAGATCATTCATCTAATGCACCGTAATCTTAATCCTAGTAATCCTAGTTCTTATGATTTAGGTAACCAAGCTCAATATATTTATAACATGGTATCATTTCCTTTTGTAAACAGTATTTCATGATAATGTGCCCACCGGGGGGCACTGTTTTATTACTCCCCTAACTGTTTACTAGAACAAAAAGAGAAATCACCAAGTTTGGATATTCCGCCCCTGAACATTTATAACTCGGCTTAGGTAGTGTATAATTTGGGCATATTTTCCCGTTATTGTTGAACCTGCTGTCTGACTCATTTTGCTGCAAAGCAGACTAGCTATAAAGTTTCTGCTAAATCCATTCAATGTTTAGCTCACACCTCTCTCTATTCCTCTGCTAAGTGCCAATGCTTTATGAAGCACAGAGACTAGAGCTGCGGATAACGTAGCAGATCCTTAACACTTTGGAACAAATACATAAATCTAATAATGACAGAGTGGCTTGGGATAAGACACAGAAGACTCACGGCCAAATAAGGCTGATTTTATCATGTGCGCTAGCTAGGAAGTGGCAGGCTCGGGGGAAATGTATGACTGTACCGCAATGCCTCAGGGTATACAGTCAGGAGGACGGATCGGATGTCTGTGATGAGGGGGTGAAGGGGTCTGGTGCAGGAGCCGCAAAACCAGGGAACTCTGTAAGGAGCTGTAATATATAGGGGGAAGGAAGGAGACGTCCTTGAATTCTGGGTAAGTATATAATACAGCAACCAAAGTATGTGAACAAATCTCTAAGGTAGCTGTGACATGATTTGTTGCGCTCGCCTGTGCCATAATAACATCTGTACCAGTGTTGTGTCGCTGTCCTTGGTAGTACACACTATGCACTGCTATGATGTATAGTAACAGGGCCGGCCTTGGGGATATTGTGTTATTGTGCTTGCTGAAGGAGATGCCACGGACGGCATGGCATCTAAGCAATAGATAACAGTGTTATTTAGATGTTGTATGGAACTGGTATTGGGTCATTGGGCATTTACTTGAAGGGGTTTAGTTCACAGTTAAAAGTTATTCCCTATCGATAGGGTGATTGGTGGGGATACAATTGCTGGGACCCCCACTCATTACAAGAACTGAGGTGAAATGAATGCTGGAATGAAGCAAGCATGTGTGCCGATAGGGATAACTTTTGATTGTCTTTAATGTAAGTATGATAAAATTTTCACTATACGGTATAGTTATTTAGGCACTGTATGACAGAACATAACATGAATGCCAATGGGTAGATGATGGGGTACCACCCAATATAAGGCCCTGCACAGCTTTCTGATATTCAATGCACTCTATGGTACTACAGTATATAATGCCATTGTACAGTGCCACTTTATGCATGATTCCTTGTCTCTTTTGATATCTCTGACATTGTTTCCTTGTGTTTGTCTCCTGGACAGACAATTTCAGTCACAGAAGGTGGTTCATATAAAGCAGATGTTTTAGGCCCACTTTAACAGTCATTGTGGGTACAAATGCCTATAGACCAAATACTGCATGTAAACTGAGCCTTAAAGGGGGTTATCCAGCATTAGACAACATTTAATATTTTGCTGCTATGTAGAAAACAATAAAAAGCCTATACTTACCTCTCTGTGCTCCACCGGTGTCCTCTTCTAGTGTTGCCGGTGTCCCTTGCTGACCTCTTGTCTCGGGAGTGACAGTCCGCTCAGCCAATCGCTGGCTGCGGGGCTATCCCGTCTCAGTAAGTGATTGGCTGAGTGGGCTGTTACTCCCAAGACGAGTTTGTTTTGGTAGTGGAGGAGCTGAAGTCAGCGAGGGACACTGGTGACACTGCAAGAGGACACCAGGGAGCGTGGACAGGTAAGCATAGGCACTTATTTGCTTTTTACAGCAGCAATATATTAGAAATTGCCAAATGGCAGATAACCCCTTTAAACTAATAAGGTCCTCCATGACCCATTCCTTTGCAGGACCACCAAGGTAAGGGCTTGTGCTCTCCATAGCACAGATACCAGATAACATATCAAAGTAGGTTGCTGACATGTCTGTGCATGGATAGGCACCGTCACTGTTAAATTCTATAGTCTTAACTATATTCAGGACCTTATCCGAGCATATATAAAGAGTGTAGATTGCAAGTCCAATTCAAAACTTGTATACCCAAGGAAAATGACTATGACTACATTTAGGCCAGGATTTTCTTTTTTTCATTCTGTTTATTCACATGCGTTAGCAGGATGTGAATGCATTGCGGCTCGAAAGGCTCAGGTTGGAGCCGCAACGCCTTCACAGCGTTCCAAGAAAATCCTGAGCGCCAAGTTTTTTTTTTTTTTTTTTTTTTTTTTAAATCTTTATTTAAATATTTTAGCCTTACTTACATTTCAAGGCAAAAAAAACGCCATATCACAATATATTACAACAAAATTACCTCTCCCTTCCCCCCTCCCCCCCCAAAAATAAATAAATAAATAATAAATAAATAAAATAAATATATAAAAGAGGCAAAATCCAAACCACAAATATTTACACTTTGAATATCTTCCATTTTTCTTTCTGGACATTATCCTCTCAGATTTTCTTTCTGCCATTGATTCCCATTACAAAGACATTGAGTTGATCTTTTATTGGTCTATTCCTATACTAAATTACCATAACACTGTACAACCTACCAGAGACTATTTCGGAGCCCCCCCCCACACACACACACACACTCCCCTAAGTATCTCCTACTAGTTATTTACCCATGATGTAACCTAGACAGCCCCAGAAAAGTAGAAAAAAAAAACACAGAAGAGAAGAACCTTCCTCTAATGAGAGAATCCTATCTCCATAAGTTGGGCCGGAGGACGGAAGGACACAGACCCATAGGGTCGTAAGGTCAAGTCAGGTCACCATTC
Source organism: Dendropsophus ebraccatus (assembly GCF_027789765.1). NCBI lineage: Eukaryota > Metazoa > Chordata > Amphibia > Anura > Hylidae > Dendropsophus > Dendropsophus ebraccatus. The sequence goes on along the minus strand of NC_091466.1, from coordinate 24,504,395 downwards.
TAACGCCAGGTACTCTTAGTCACTTGAAATACTCATTATTGCAACTATTAAACTAAAAAACAGCAAGTACATATACGCATATATATAGGGGATCTTCACTCCGAGGCAGACGTGCATGTATAATGAACCACTAAACCCTGTTGTTACTCCCCCCCGAGCACCAAGTTATTTAGAGTCTTTGCTCTACAAGCACTAGGTATAGATATAGGCTGGGTTCACACATCGTATGACACCGGCCATTCTGTGACCCAGCCGAGTGACAGAACGGCCGGTGTCAGTGAAGATCATCCTGGATGATCTTCATTTCTGTTCAATTGGGATGCAGGCGCATTTGTGTGTGCCCGCAACCCAATTCACCACAGCACATAATGGGAAGTGCGGCAGGAGCCGCATGCTCCATTGAGTGACCTGTCAGGCTTGTGCGGCCGCTAGGGATATACTGTGGGGGAAAGTTATCAAACCAGAAAGTTGCATTTTTTGGTGTAAAATGGCCAGATGCGAATTAATTTATTCGCAAATGGCCGTTTTGCGATTAAAATATTAGCATCTGGCCATTTTACACCACCTTCACCAGTGAGGCGGGGAGGGGGTGTGGAGGGGGCAAAACGCGGGGGCGCGGACTCTGGGTCCGCTTCATTTATCATTTTTCGCAACGAAAAATGGTAAGGAAACCTACGCCACACACTGGTGCGCACAGGATTTATGCAGATGCAATGCACCTCTACATTAATCTCCGTAGTGTTGGAGCTGCGGGGACATTATTGCATCCGGGGCAAAAAAACCCGGACTTAATAAATGTCCCCGTATGTGTATACAATCTGGACGGAATTCCCTCTGACTGCAGCACAATGTAAGTTTAGTATTAATCATGGCCGTTGTTGCAAATCGGCAACAACCGCAGTGATTAATACTAAATTTACGTTGTGTGAACATAGCCATAGAAAGCACATCCCACTCCTTCACATTCAGGCCACTGAATGGGGCCTGTGCCTATCCATGCATGTATAGACTAGCATCCCATAGTGGAACTTGGCAGCGGGCATGAACGTGATGTGAATCTATACTCCACAAGATGTCCATTACTCTTTTTTGGGTATCAGCTTGTTGGGATAAAGGGGTGAAACCATCTGCCAAGAGATTTACACAGGGCAGCACATAGCTAAAGCCTCCATGATAGATATGATAAAGCTTGGAGGGTGGTGTTTTTTCCCTTTTTTATTCCAGCTTCTAGTAAAGAAGTCTGAGTAGATCAACACCTGCATTCATTCACATGAGAAGGAAAAAAATAGCAGCGTTATGGCACCTTCCTCCTACCGTTCTCACCAACAGCCTACAGCGTTGTACGCTTTACACGTAGCCTCGTATGGTATAAACCTGCAGCAGAGATAAACATATGCAGAACACACAAACCCAAATGAAGGTAGATTATCGGAAGGGGAATGATGGAGAATCCTGGGAGACTTGGTTGAACTGACAGCTAACTAGGCCTAAGCCTTTGCTTTATTACTATTAACCCCATCCTAACTAAGGCATGAGCCTCCTGCAGAGTGATTGCAGAGGGTGAGAGTCTCTGGCCCTCTGTATAATAAAGACGCCTCTCAGCCACCCGGGTCAATATAAATTGAGTAGGATCTAGCAGGCTGCTTGTGCCTGCTGACTATCAGTCACTTGGACATGGCTGTTAACTCCAGGGGAAATTGAATCGCTTATCAAACATCTTTCAGAATAAGAGAAACCTGGCAGACTGGCTCATTTCCCAAACAGAGAGTCATGTCTGGGCAGAAAAGATGAGTTTAACGTCAGGGGCATGCACACAGTGAGACGGGCACTGGCAGAAATGCTGAAGGATTTATTTAATTTCTATACATCACCTAGATTACAGCACCAAACCGTATGGTGACACTATCCTAGTGCAACCATCTACGGTTAAAGGCAAGGCCTAAATGGGCATACCTACCTGGAACACTTCTGGCATATCTACTTGACACCTTTCTATAGGACACCCTCCGGTTGCTGGACGGTGGTCGGGGAGCTGAAAACAGCTGCAGACAGTGTACCTTGCAAGGCTATACAATTTGTACAACTCCTATTAAAATCAACAAGAGCTACCCAAATGATGTAACTCGTTGGATTTGCCAGTTTTCAGCTTCCCGGCCACATCTGGTGGCCTCCAACGAGCCAGAAGAGGCCAAAGAGCCTATGATCTGAAAATAGGTTTGGGTCCCTGAGAAGGGAGCCCCATCTTGGGAATACATAGCATATCCACAGGTTATGCCTTATATGTCCCAGATGGGGATAACCCTTTAAGTGATCTGATTTTAGTGTTTTGGTAGTTATGATACCAGTAAGAGCAGACTGGGAATATAACGGCAGTGAGCTTCCCTTACAGTGGCTGCAAAGAGCAAAATGGGTTGGAAAGGGTCGTCTCAGCATAGTTGATATCCAACCTAGGTGTGAAACCTATTGTTATGCACAGTATTATAGACAATGGCTGACTATGATGGTAACAGGCAGGGGCGTAGCCAGGATTCATGGGGCCCCATAGCAAAAAACTGTTCGGGCCCCCCCTTCCCTACGCACAACACAAAGTACTGCATATATATATATGCTCAGTGATGTGGCCGAAAAATAAAATCTCTTGTGGCCTGCAGCTACAAAAGCTACTGGCAGAGCAGAGAGCCAATGGCTGCTTGTTCTTTCAGTCCACTGTATTTAACTATAAGGGTCCATTAGGAGCCCTTATGGTTAAATACATAGGTGCAGGAGCAGACTACCTTCTGCTTAACCGCTTATGTACTGCAGTGCGTAAGTGTTTGTGTTGCAGCATGTAAGTGAACTTTGGGTCATTTACACACTGCAGTAGAAAAGGGGCTCTTATCATTCCTGTACCTCCCCGGGCCCCCCTCATGCATGGGCCCTATAGCAGATGCCTACCCTGCCTCTATGGTAGCTACGCCACTGGTAACAGGGAATGAATATGACAGCAGACAAAGTTTTATGGTGATTTCCAAGAACCACTGTCAGGGTTCAAGCAGCTGGACCTCAAAGCATCAGAGATGAGTGGCAAATAGAGTTTTCGGTATACTTCTTCAGCGACTAGTGTTTAAATGTTGAACGATCAGATTCAAGCATGCTCCTCTCTAGTGGCAAATCCTAGTAATAATTCTATAATGACAACCAATGTACTGTATCTGGGGCTCACTATAATAATAGAATGCTGACCCCCAGTCATAAAGATATACAGTGTGTTTTATGGTGTCCCCTATGGTTCTCGGTCCATGGGCACAGTCCATTTGCCTGTATCGTCAGTTCTCCCCAGGTACTCGTGAATATTTGGACAGTATAAATGTTAAATATTTTTTTGAATCCAAATGGAAGTTGCTGCATGGTAACTGGCACCCATGAGGAAGCTAGACTGTAGGAAATTGTTTCTATATATTATACGGTTGTAATTAAGGTTAGCGAGGATGCCTGTGCCGACATGTGTATATCCAGACTTCCTTTCATATCATTTATAGTTTTTTTTCGCGTTCATTTTTTGCCACATTATGTCGTGTGCCGTGACTTATGCCATGAAATGCATGCCGTGCTCAATAAATCCACTTTCTTGGCTCTGCGAAAATAATTCCAGGTGGCAGGTTTGAATTTATTTCAAGGCGACCTAGGTGGTTCTGTTGAGTGTCATCCCGCTAATAAGGTTCCTGACAGGCAGAGCATGATAGAAGAAGCAAACAGATAGTTCTGATAAAGGGAGGCGAAAGACAGAAGTCCCAAGGGGATGAAACCAGACAGTCCAAACATTGCAAAAGATTATAAGACATCCCACTTAAAGGGCACCCATCACTAGGATAACCCTCTTTGAGTGAAAGCATCTCCACATTGTCCTAGAGGGTGCGCAGATCATTCTGTGTATTACAGCTGACATTGCATTGCAACGGCCAAGATTGCAGATAACTGATCCTGGCCATTTAACCTCTGCATTCAGTAGTCCCTGTGGCATCTAAGTGGCCAAACAGAAGAAGTCACCATAACACCCCCCAACACAACAACCGAATAGACCTTGCATCTTGCAGGGGAACTTACAGTATAGGAGCCTAACAAAAGTGGGACATACATTATCGTAGTTTACTAATGTATAAGACCAAAAATAAGACCAGAAAATTAGCCTTTTCAGAGAAAAATAATATAAGTCCCTGTCTTATCTTCAGAGAAATGCAGTAGGATAATGGCCACAGGTGCAATATAATAGTAGTGAAGTGTGAGAGTGAAAAACATATGTGAAAAAGGTAAATATGTTTCACAGTAAACATCTAAATGATCTGAATGATCTAAAAATAAAATTTAAAAACAATACTAAAAATAGTATAATTTCAGTTTTTTCCATTACACACAACATTTTTTTATGCTTTATATGGTACATTAATATGTTAATTGGGCCAACTCGTACGTCAAAACAAAAAAAAACAACAAGCCTAGCAAGCATGGATATAAATATCTCTATGTTGATGGAAAAAGTTATGGCCCCTAGAAGGTGGGGTAAAAACACAAAAGTATAACCACCAAGACTGGCTGCAGAGCCCCACTATGTCTACATAGGGTCAAGGTAGAGGATACAATTTACTGGAGTGGGGGATAACTACCAGGGGGACTACCTACAGGAGGATGCACAGAGGGGACCTACCTACTATATGGGGAACACGGAGGCACCAAAGTACTGTATAGGAAACAGCGAGGTCTAACTACTATACAGATGCACAGAGGGGGCCTAACTACTATATAGGGACATAGAGGGGGCCTTTATTACATATGCATGGAGGGGGCTTAATGCTATATGGAGACACAAAGGAAGCTTGTCTACTATTTGGAGCCATATATTGAGCATAACTGCTTATATGGGGGCACAGGGGGGCACTGATTCTGCATGAAGCAATACAAATGAATAGTTTGTGTCTAGATGAGGATGATGCTGAAGAGTCTTAGCGGAGAAGTTTTTGTGATGGCCAGGCCAGAGGGAAGAGAAAAGTAAAAGTAAAGAACTTTGATTAGCAAAAACATCACCTGTAGTTCATGCAGCGAAGACACTTTCTGTGAGTCACTGGATGTAACTGCACTGTAATCCCAAAGTCTGCAGAATCTGTATACAGCTGGCTCTCACTCTATATGGTCACTGTTTAGGGGAAATATTGGTTTTACTATAGTGAATATTATTAATAGTATTCATAATAATATAGCGATATTATTGTGGTGGTGGTATTGTTTATATGTGGTGGTAATAGTAATAGTAATAGTCATGGTATGAAGGGTATAGTTACTTGTATTTATGATGGCTTTCTAGAAATAAACAGCATAATCGTACATAGAAAATTGTCTTGTTTTAAAATTATATATGTGTATTAATATTTTTTAAATATTCATATATTTGTGATCCTGATAGAATGCATAGGAGCTAAGCTGCAGTAACTCAGCATAGCCACTACATAGTGAAGGAAGCCATTAGCTTCTGACCCCATTTACAGGGCAGAATTACCTACGACAGCCCTGCAGAACAGTTGATGAATGAGTTTTTGGCACCCTGATATGTATAGGATAGGCGATCAATATGTGGAATTGGAATTATTATGGGGAACAATGGGGAAATCTGGTTGCAGTAGCCCTGCAGAACCTTTGTAGCAAAATTGTGGCAGGCCTGAAAGCCTACACTAGGCTTCTGGTTGCCATGACTAGAATGTTGTAATAGGGAAACAGATGGGCTTCCTCTGCTTAAGCTGAATCCCCCTCCTATCCAATCACAACTTGGCTGTCATACAAGCTGTAAAAGAGTCCTGATATAATTGATCAATGCAGTTGAAATGTACTGCATTGATCTGTATGATTTGGATTGGCGTCAGGGTGGAGGGGGACCAAGCTGACATCTTGTACCGGGGCCCATGAGACATTAGCAATGCCCCTGGCTAAACTACATGGATTTATATTGTATGTATTTATTCAGCCTTGCAAAATAGAGCACTATATATACTATTAGTTTGAGCTGCTATAGTATAGTATAATAATATACTGTATGTACAGCCTCTGGGACCTCCAAAGATCTCAACCACCGTTTTTTGTGACATTAATCACTGTCAAAAAAAAAAAAAATGACGCTTTCTCTCCATCAATGTCTGACACTCGCATGTCGTAAGTTCCTGTTATTGGTATTGTTGTTGGCATACCATTAATCTCTTTATTGTCTGCTATTGATGAGATCCAGACCGCTCTCATGTGTGTATAAATGGACACATGTCTGCGCTCATATTATGGATTAAAATCTACACCTGTCTGCAGGCCTAGAGACCTGAACTGAAAGCATCACGGAGATCTATATTGCTGCCGGTACGGCTCATTAGACCTATGGACGAGCCAAGCCGAATACAGATGCAAACACGTGGCCCTATTACAGGCATCGTTGGGATCAGTAGTGGATTAGGCAGACCATAAGCCCTGGGCTGTGTCACCTTGTAATCCAATGGAGGTTGAGTGCATTTCCATCACATGTAGTGCATTACCACCTAATAGCCAAAGGAGAAGCTCATCCTGGCACAGGTAAAGAGCAGTATAGAACAGAGTGTGTCACACTCTACTATAGAGAGGTGCTACTAGACAATCACTGCATACACTTCAGTAATACTGGGGGTTAGACTGGTGGGATCTTCCAGCCATTGACAGATTATCATGGAAATGGACTGTCTAGTCTGGGGTCAAGTTACAACTCAAGATGAGTGAATCTCGAAATTGGACCCATATGAACATGAACGCTCAGCATTTGATTTCCGGTGAATAAAGAAGTTCAGAGGAACCTGAGCGTCATCAAGATTCACTCATTGTATCTTGAGGGACCACTGTATAATCCACACGGCTTCGATGTATTCATATAAAGCCTCTCTATGTCTGGCCCCCTCTATGTCTGGTCTGAATCCCTTCAGGGTTTGGAGTACAGAGCTCGCAGTGACCTGTCTGGACACTCCTAGGCTGCAGAAGAATCATGTTTTCCCCGCTGACAGCATTGGTTACGGGTTGCAAGTCACGGAGCCGATGGTGCTCTGCGGAGGATAGAAGACAAGCCCCCCTCCCCGCACACACACACCAAGATTAGGAGGAGTGACGCTCTTTGTAGAGCAGAGATGGAGCAGGGGAGAGAATGAGTAAAGAATAAAGGATGGGAGAGATCTTCCTTTTCAACTTGAATCATCACACTAGGGGGTTATGCTATCTAATAGGGCAGATGACCATGCCATCTATATAAGTGCTGCCTGATGCCAAGTCCACAGGTAGGAATGGAGAAAGGTCAGTATCACCTTTTTAATATGGGCACCGGAAACCTTAGGCCCAGGGCAGCCCACATAATATTAACAGATAATAATAGAATAGATAATATTATTGGTGTAGTTCTGCAACCACCGGAGGGCCACAGGCCAGAGACCTCAGAACAAGAACTTTGGAGTCAATTGCTTTAAACACTGTTGCTGATCTATTTCACCAAAAGCTATTCAAAAAGTATTCTCTAACCAATGGTCTCCAAGTTGTGCCAATCCAGATACTGTACAACTACAACTCCACAAGCCCTGGCAGCTGAAGTTTTTTTCACAATTGATGGAGTCTGTTTGCTCTTTTTTATAGACAGACAGACTGGCCGAATCAATGTTTATGTAGCCTTTTACACAGCAGTATTTTGCAGACAGGGCCTGAGTCATTCTGGTGGCCCTTTATTTGGAGTCGGGAAGGAATTTTCTCCCTGTGATGGGGCAATTGTCATCTGCCTCATAAGGGTTTTTGCCTTCCCCTGGATCGACACAATGGGGTTTCCCTAGGTTGAACTTGTCTCTTCTCTCAGCACAAAATACATAACCAGAAGCACCAAACACCACAGTGCAGCACAAAATACATCCCCAAAAGTGCCAAACACCACAGAGCAGCACAAAATACATCCCCAAAAGTGCCACACACCACAGAGCAGCACAAAATACATCCCCAAAAGTGCCACACACCACAGAGCAGCACAAAATACATCCCCAAAAGTGCCAAACACCACAGAGCAGCACAAAATACATCCCCAAAAGTGCCACACACCACAGAGCAGCACAAAATACATCCCCAAAAGTGCCACACACCACAGAGCAGCACAAAATACATCCCCAAAAGTGCCACACACCACAGAGCAGCACAAAATACATCACCAAAAGTGCCAAACACCAAAGAGCAGCACAAAATACATCCCCAAAAGTGACAAACACCACAGTGCAGCACAAAATACATCCCCAAAAGTGACAAACACCACAGTGCAGCACAAAATACATCCCCAAAAGTGACAAACACCACAGTGCAGCACAAAATACATCCCCAAAAGTGACAAACACCACAGAGCAGCACAAAATACATCCCCAAAAGTGCCAAACACCACAGAGCAGCACAAAATACATCCCCAAAAGTGACAAACACCACAGAGCAGCACAAAATACATCCCCAAAAGTGCCAAACACCACAGAGCAGCACAAAATACATCCCCAAAAGTGCCAAACACCACAGAGCAGCACAAAATACATCCCCAAAAGTGACAAACACCACAGTGCAGCAAAAAATACATCCCCAAAAGTGCCAAACACCACAGAGCAGCACAAAATACATCCCCAAAAGTGCCAAACACCACAGAGCAGCACAAAATACATCCCCAAAAGTGCCAAACACCACAGAGCAGCACAAAATACATCCCCAAAAGTGCCAAACACCACAGAGCAGCACAAAATACATCCCCAAAAGTGCCAAACACCACAGAGCAGCACAAAATACATCCCCAAAAGTGACAAACACCACAGTGCAGCAAAAAATACATCCCCAAAAGTGCCAAACACCACAGAGCAGCACAAAATACATCCCCAAAAGTGACAAACACCACAGTGCAGCAAAAAATACATCCCCAAAAGTGCCAAACACCACAGAGCAGCACAAAATACATGCGTGCTTGAAAAAGACTGATGTGGTAGAAACGTTGCCTGTGTGCCATGCTGGTTTAAAGTGGGATGAAAAATATAGTGGAACAAGGTGTGGCTGATGATGAGTGAGCTTACACACGGAGAATGATAGGTATGCTGGGACAGAGAGGGAATGGTGAGTAAATTGGCACACAGGAGGCAGGTATAAGACAGAGGTAGCAACATATAGGTGAACAATAGCCAAGCATCACAGTATACCAGGACTACAATGCTGGGGTATAAGATTTAATATCAGACACAGGTCAGGGGCCATAAGGACATGCTGGGAGTTATAGTTCTGCCGCAGGAGGTGACTCGCAGGTTGGGGACCATTGCTCTCTATGCTGTTAAGTTTTCGCTCTAAAAATAATCGAAGGTAAAAACAAACAAAAGTCATTATCCATTAAAAGAGTTTCTGCCTGAAAGATTGATCTGTGTGAGTCTCACTTGTGACATTACCCGGAGAGGAGGAAGAGCAGGAGGGGGCAGCACAATCGGCGCCTTTCAAAGCTAACGATCAATTATTTATAAATAGCTCTGGAAACGCAAAACTGTCACAAAGGATGGTGCGGATGGTGATGTTTATAATGAAATACTGTATCTGTGCCGCAGTACACTCCACTCCGAGAGCCCACACCCAGATGAATGTGCCAGCTGACTGTCATGCCATTTCAACACATTTCTGTCACACATTTACTAATTAAGATGATATATCCCCCCATAATCGCTAAAGAGTAGAGGAGATGTCAGCAGACATAAATCTATGGGCATCTATAGCATATGTCCTCCTCTATACTCCTCCCCTGGGAGCATCCTAGGCCTCAATGACCACTACTTTGCCTCTGGTCTTTTTTATATACTAGTCACATGGCTTCGACCTCGTTTTTACTCAGAGTATTAAAGTCCATCTCTGTTGTGACAAACATGTTTTTCTTTTTATTGACTGTTTCTTTTTATTTAAGAGGAAAGAGTGTAACCTGCTGATCACTTTCTATAGGGCACAGAGCGTTGAGGATGAAGGTAAGTTTTTTGAAGACATCTGACTGCTTGGGGGGGGGACTACCCAAAGTTTGTGGCAAGGCATCCCCCCCACTACGTTGTGACCCCTTCCCTGTTTTCCCACCAGAAGAGCTGGGTTTGGAAGAGAGGGAGTTAATTCTCCTTAACTTCCAGATTGCCTGGCACCTTGCAGTCATGGGGAGGTGGTCCAGGGTTGCTTAGGTCCAATCACTTATGGCCGGCTACTTAGTAGCCACTCCCAGATGTAGCCTCCCGTCAGCCTCCTGTCCATTCTCCTCAGACCGCTTAGTGTATTCGGATTACTCCCTTTTGTTTAAGATTAGTTTTATTATTATTTTTGTGTTCTTCTAGTTTTTGCAAGTAAGGGGCAGTTCACACTATGGAATTCGGGGGGAATTTCAAGCAGAGTCCACGGCGCTTGTATCTTGCATCTCACGCACACTCCGACATGTAAATTCTTTGTCCTAATAAATCAATGGCATGAGCTCCGCTCCACTTGAAATTCCTCTTCTGGCCAGTGATTGGCTGAGAGGGCTGTCACCCTAAGACGAATCTGTCTCTGAAGTGGAGGCGGGATCACTCAGCGAAGGACCCAGAGATGACATAGGAGCACAGCGGGGGAGCATGGAAAGGTAAGAATATGCTCTTTTTTATGTTATACACCCAACATAGAAAAGAAACTTTTGAGCAGAATACCCCTTTAATCCAAAAGCAAATATGTTGTTTTGGTGCATTGGGGTAGGACCCCTGCTGCCCCAGTGCATTGATTCGCCCAGGGCCAGGGCCGCCCCCAATGCACCAGAATGACATACTGTATATGGATAGGGACTAAACTCTTAATATTGAGGAAACAACTCAGAGGATGGACGTAAAAAACTTCCCTTCCTCCTCGGCACTCTGTGCCCTATAGAGAGCTATCTGCAGCTTAGATACTTCTAAACTGCTGATAGTTTCCCTTTAATAGCAAGTGCATCAATTCTAGCATTACTGGTCTTTTATTTCAGAAAGTAATGTAAAATTACCTTTTTGTTCCCTTGAAAATAACATTTTATAGAGACAAACCTCAATTAAAATTGTCAATTTTCTGCCATTGTCTGTGGTTTTACTTTTTTTTTTTTTTTTTTTACTTTGTTTATGATGTGTCCCCAAAATGTCAGGAAACAAACAAACAAACATTTTGTGGACTTCATTGTTTCATACATTATTTTCTGTATTATTTTCTGTTTTCCCTTCCAACTTTAGGGGGTGTACCGGTCAGGTTCTAGGGTCTCCTTAGCCCCAGCAGCATGGGTTACATGCCCCATCACTCGGCGACTGCTGGAGCTATTAGTTTATGTATATTCTACAATATTATAGTTTACTTGACTTAAACTTAAGAGCAGAATTCAAAATTCTGCTGACCGTTACTGGAAACATTTAACATGCTTGTTGTCAAACATACCCCTAAGAACTTAGCTGGTGGGAAGGCTTCCAGCCCTGTTACGTATCTTATGACTCCATAGGCACATCCTAATAAGTGTAGCTCAGGCTCTGCAGACAGTATAAGTGATTACAGTGCAGTTACAGCCAATGACTTATAGGAGATGTTCCTTTCTGACTGCAGACATTCACTTTATATTCTCCATCCAGCCTAGACCGCCATGAAGGCTTCTTCTAGCCACAACTTGTCGTTGCAGCACTTGCCACCCAGATATATGATATCAGCAACCTGCTGCATTGCCTATTTCTATGCCTGCTGATGCCTATGTTATCCTCATAACTAAAATTATCATCAGTACCAAACAGACAGTGCCCCACATGATGGTAAGTACCAGCGCCTCTTACTGCTCTTGTACTGTAGTAGCGCAGACATGTCACTTCTTTGAGCGGAGAGTGGCGGCAGCGGAGGAGTGTGAACATACCCATACACAGCAATAGTACCCCCTTACTGCACTCCTGAAAATAACAGTGCCCCCACAAAGAAAAAATGCCTTTCCTATTACATTATTAGTGTCCCCTTACTACTTCAGCCCATTTACAGTGCTCCCTTACTGACTCTCCAGACTGATAGCAGACCCCATGAGTTGCGATGTCTCCATATAGTAAATCTACCTCTAAAAAAACGTACCCCGCCTTGACTCCCATGGTCAGGGAGCAGTTCAGGCCATAGGCCTCTACATTGACATGACTGCATCATGTAAGTCAAGCTCTACCTTCACATGGAATTTTGAGAGATTTCAGCTCTGAAGTTTGCATAATTGCGAATTCAGCTCAGAATTTTATTCCATGCGAAAATTCATTCATTCATTCATTCAGTCTTTACTAATTTCCTATCATTTCCTTAGGCTGGGTTCACACAGCGTTTTTGCAATCCGTTTTTTTCATCCTTTTTTTTGCAAAAAAAGGATGAAAAACGGATGAAAAAAACAGATGCATTTGTGTGCATCCATTTTGATCCGTCTTTCCATTGACTTCTATTGTAAAAAAAACGGATCCGGTTTTTTTTAGCAGACACAAAAAGTAGTGTCAGCTACATTTTTTTGCTACAAATGCATCCGTTTTTTTCATCCGTTTTTTGCAAAAAAAGGATGAAAAAAACGGATTGCAAAAATGCAGTGTGAGCTCAGCCAAAAGGTGCTACCTCCAAAACAGGAGACCCCCGACCCCGTCCCACCCAGTAAGGCAATTGCATTCAGGCATAGAATAAATGGAGGCTGCTTCTGTAACACTTCTAGGAGGGAATGGAAAGAAAAGCACAACTATAAGATGTATATGGCTATAGATAGAAAACCACAGCCTATGGTTACAGAGGGAATAAAGATGAACTTCTAGGGGCTGAAGATCAAAAAGCCACAAAGTGGAGATCTATAGAACATACTAATGCTATGTAATGTGCAAACAAAGAGTGAAAACTTCTATTACTTACCACAAAGGAATGCTATAATGAGGTAAACTAACATCTCCTAAGCTATTAAAGAGCTTCCATGTTAATGACTATGTTTTAACTATTAAAAGGGATTGTCGCTTTAACACCAGCACTATTCCTGCTGACCTTAAGCTTTGAGCTAATGGGGTCGTCTTGAAATCCAATTTGCATGTGGACGAGAATAATTAGCATACAACAGACCTCTCTTGCACGACACAGAGACCATTTGCATACTAATGGCCTGACATTTGCATAATTAATACTGAGACTGGCAGATTGGGCCTGGCAAGCCTGGTACAGGGGAAGTCCTGAAAGTGTTAAATCTATGCCCTGAAGACGCAAGCATTATGGTAGCTGTATCTTTTTAAGTGATTAAGCAATGGAGTTGAGGCAGCATTCAGAAGGGCAGGTCAAAGAAAGAAGAGATCCTGGAGGGAATCACATCAGAGATATCCATTAGAGGAAGAACACCCCCAGATTGTACAGGCAAACCCCCTCCCCCCCCCAGTAGCACAGGAGTTTATGTATCGGAGCATAAGGCAAAGGCAGTAAAATTCCTAGACTGATAGATATGAGATAGAAGAGGAGAAAGGAAGGAAGAAAGAAAAGGAGGGAAGGAGACAAGTATGAGAGATAGATAGATAGATAGATAGATAGATAGATAGATAGATAGATAGATAGATAGACAGACAGATAGACATGTTATATGGGTAAGATTCCTGTGTGACACTATAGGTTTAGCAGTTCTGTGACTCATGTAAACCAGGAGGCTCAGGATTAGAGACAAACTGACTTTCTAAATGCTTGGTTTGGCCGAACAAACCTTAAAAACAGACCTTACTAAACCAGCTAAATGATTGCAGGCATTTAGCTATTTTAGTGTGGTTCAGAAAATTTCCCCATCTACACTTACCTGTCCACGCTCCTCTGGTGTACTTATTCTCCAGTGTCCCCCGCAACCACCAAAATCTAATTCAGCCAGTAACTGACTGGGACGGGACAGTGCTGTGGCCACTGACTGGCTGAGCAGGCTGTTACTCATGTCTCAGTAGTTGGTGCTGTCCCATCCCAGTCAGTCAGTGATTGGCTGAGGGGGGTGGAGGTGACCGGAGACAACAGAGACCCATTGGAGGACACCAGGGGAGGGTGGACAGATGAGAAAAACTTTTTTTTTTTTTCCGTTAGATGTATGCCCACAAACTTTCTAAACTTGTTTCGAACTTTGCAAAATGTTCTTTACAAAACCAAACTCATTGCAAAGTTCGAAGTGAATTTCTTTTGGGCAAGTTTGTTTCACTCATCTCTACTCAGGATGAACAGCTCTACAGTAGGCGTTTGATCTACTGTATATACCGTACCGAGACTGTCCCTATTTTAAGGGTAATCCTATAATGAGTGATGTCAGTAAACACAGACCTAATACTCAGAGATTCTGGTGCCATCTCTCACCTTGGGAAGCTATGTGGCCTATGGCTACATACCCTCATGTGGTGGCAAACTGGGGGGGGGGGGTATATATGCATATATATGGCCATATTTGCGTAAATGAGTCGCTGTATTTAGTGGTCAATATGAGTCACTGTATTTAGTGGTTCATAAACACGTCACTCATTACCAGCTTACATCAGTAGGTGGCAGTATAATGTCATGTTAGCACAGTGTTAGTTACAGTGTAAGCACAGCATAAAAGCATATGGTACAAAATGCACAAAGCAATGCAAAAGCAATGATACATAGTAACCACACAGCAGTCATCCCACAACCAACTTGTCCCATGCAGCAGAATCTGTACAGGGTCACTGCATCCATATACTGCTAGCTAGTATACATCTCTCCACCGTAGCAGGCACCTTAATGTACTATAGTATCTCTGTGGGACCTTTGCTCCCCACATTCATCGCTGAGCCATTGGCGCCCATGACATATCACTGGCTTACTAGTTGCGCATTCTTGGGTCACCTTTGGTAGGCACTAACCACTACATACTGTTTTAGAGATGCTCCGGCCCAGTCATTATTCTCATAGTAAATCCGTTAGTTACTCTTACCTACTTTTCCACCTTCTAACACTTCAGCTTTCAGAAGTGATCGTTCTCTTGCTGTCTAATCTAATGTACCCATTGACAGGAGCCATTGTCATAAGATAATGTTATTCTTTTCGCCTGTCAGAGAGTTTAATGTTAGAGCTGATCAGTGCATATGTATATGCATACAACGCTATATATATATATATATATATCTATATATATATATATATATATATATATATATATATATATATATATATATATATTCTATAAACCACATTTATATACTTGCACACATTGATGTTATAGGACAGGATCTTGGTGCACAGACTACTGCACTAGTAGCTGTAATATAGTGCTGGGGGGTGGGGCTGAGCTTAGCAGGAGGAAAGCAGGATCTATACTATCACTCCGCAGGGTGAGAGATCAAGCAGCTACGCCGTTCCGGCATCTGTACAGCCAGGTTAATGGAAAGCCCAGGGGTTCTCCTCCTGCCGAGCCGCTCCTGCTTCCTCAGGAAGTGACTGATAGGTTATTGTTTGTGGGGTTTTTTTTGCTGTGATTTGTATGAATCTTTCGAATTTTTACACAGTTTGACATAAATTAGGCACAAAACTGCTACCTAACATGTTGCTGTTTAAAAAGGGCAAAAAGCATAGAAAACTGCACTATTTCATATGGCAAATTAATGTACTCCGCAGCTATCAGGCTAGTGATGCCGCCACCTGGTGGCAGCGTGTTTTGTACGTATTTTGTCTTGTAGATACTGTGAGCTATTGGTGGATATCAGGCGGCTCACCTAAAAGGTTACAGAGAGATTCTAGGAAATGCCATTAATGGCCTATTTGCTGGATACCTGACACCTCTACGACCTCTGTGCTACAGTAACCCAGCCTCAGCACTATAAATTGTATGGAGGCTTCCAGCTTCATAGACTGTCCTGCAGAGCAGCTGGTTGGTGATGGCGCTGACAGACAGCCATCAGTGGGTTTTTCTCCTAGAAAAACTCTTCAATTAAAATAAAAAATATGTAAATTAATGGAGCTTGCCAGAACTAAGAGGAACCTGAAACTCCAACACGGAACACTAATGGGAAAGTGAAAAGAATAGAGAATGAAAAAGAAGACCTCTCATTTCAGCACTATGCTTTAACGTTCCCCCTTAAAATGGCCAACATAATCACCAGACTTTACCCTAATGGAATTATCAAAGATAAGATATATTTAAGAAAACCACACATGATTTAGTTCCTTAAAGCAAACATACCACTAGGTACATGACTTTAGGTATTACACCTTTATGGATTGGCACCGGTGTAGGGATGTCGGTGACGCAGTCCTGTTTTTGAACTTCCGCCAGGTTACTCCGCTCGGTGTTGGTCTTTTCAGGAGCACCGGCCCACCCGGAAGAACTTGGGGCAAAGCCACTGGCCTCCAGTGTGCCAAGGTTTTGTCGCACAGCGGGTCTGCCCCCAGTGCTCCGGGGTAGGCCGGTGCTCCCAAAGAGACCAACACCATGCGGAGTAACCTGGCGTCAGTTTAAAAACAGGACTGCGTCACCGGCATCCCCGCGCTTGCACAAATCCATTTAGGCATAATACCCAAAGCTATGTACCTTGTACCTATGTACAGGATCCGCAGCACATTTGATGTTGCAGATTTGATGCTGTGTTCAGTTATTTAGTATGTATGTATGAATGCCAATACAGAACTTTGTGCTAAAGAGTGTAAAGAGTAGACTAAAGCAATGTGTAAAATATATATATATATTAATCTGTACCAAAGCATGCTTCCACCACATGAAAAAAATATTTTGCTATACAAACATCAGTAAACCTATACGTGATAGGTCATCAAACCATGATTATCATCAGTAAGCATGGCTGTATCGGTAGCTGTCATCCATCAGGCCTAGGGATTGACTTTTTCTTTATAAATAAGAAGGCGGAGCTGAATTGACTTTATGAGACATCAGACGGCTATCCTGCATAGAGCGGCTCTGTATTCGGCTGTGAGCTCCGATAAAACCTTCCTCCATATACTGCTGACACTGACCATTTGATTTCATTTAGTGATTGTGCCCCATACAATGCCCCCCTCCCCCGCTCATTTCTCGCCTCTCACCAGCAGGTATGAATAGATATTGCTAGTTCATTATTTCATCTTCTACTACAGCGGCGTGGCTAACCTTTGCAATGTGTATGTGTTTACCTCGGCTATCTCTTCTGCATTGATTTCCCCTTGGGGTGCCACCTCTCTGCCTCCTGGCCCATAGGAATATTTCCTTTCATCTTCAGGTAAATACACAGGCGGACGAGGCTTTAAGAAGCTGGGCTTGGAGAAAAGCCAGCGAATCACGCATAGGATTTTCTTTCTCCTTTTGAATAGTGACCTCTGAAGTGGGAGGCGGCAATTCATATCTTACACGCCGGGAGGATTGTGGTTAGAAGAAGAGCGGATGAAAGATCTACATGTGCATGAAGAAAACATTAGACATAACTTTACGCCTCGCTATCAAAGACCCAAAGAACTCTTTCAGCTGTTGCGGAAAACTTTAATCTGAAGCCAAAATCTACTGTAAGAGCAAATTATTTTTTGAGCTGTTGTGGGGTAACAAAAAGTTCAGGCTAAAAAAATACACAGGTGACGATGAGGAAGCTCGGTCTCCATCATCTACCATATGTAGGTTAGCGAGTAGAAATATAATAATGGGGTATACATAGTGCAGAGCATGACGGTCACAGGGCAGTGGCATGGGGGCTCTCACTTTCATGATCTGTAGTGTTGAGTGGAACTGTCAAACTCTTTGGGTTCAGCAACGTTCTCCAAACCTGAACGCTCAGCATTTGATTCCCCTTGGCTGCAGAAGTTGGTTTCCCCCCCTAGGGCTGCCAGGAAAACATGGATACAACTCATTGCTGTATACATGTTTTTCCGGTAGCCCCAAAGGGGCATCCAACTTCTGCAGCCACAGAGAATCAAGCGCTGAGCACTCGGGTTTGGACAATGTTAATGAACCCAAAAACTTTGACAGGTCAGCTCAGCAAATAATCTGCAAGTGGTACTCCCCGAGCCCCTGATGTGTCTCATCACAGGCTCCAGGATCCCATCCGGAACTCATTTTCCCCTAGGTTGCGATGTTGTCACGGCTCGGGCGGAAACTCGACTCAGCTGATAAACCGTCCCAGTAAATCAGTGACTGCAGCGGTGTCCTGCCATAGTCACTGATCGGCTGAGCGTGCATTCTCGTGATGTCACTGAAACCAGGGATCCCGAAGCCCAGTAGAGGCTCCAGAGCCACGAGACAGCACTTTGAAGGCACTGGAAAAGGTAAGTTAAGTTTGTTTATTTTGTTCCTTCCTGCCCTATGGAGATTTTTAAATATCGTCTGACCTCTCCTTTAAATATATATATATATATATATATATATATATATATATATATATATATATGTAAAATAAAAATAATATATAATTTTTTAAAGTATACGTTACTGGTATAGCTCTAACCCTAACAACATTTTTTTAATCCTCCCTCTAGGACAGCACAAAACTATTTTTATGTGTGTTTTATAGTACACAAAAATAAAAAAAGGAATTGCTTTTGTTTTCTATTCTCCTCTCCCCCTTATAAAATGTTTTTTTGTTTTGTTTTGTTCAGTTATTTAGAACTTTTTAAAGCGTTCACAGGATTGATGCTGCAGGTATCAATGTAAGTAAATGACTGAACACAGCATCAAATCTGCTGTAGATCCTGTAAGTGTAAAAGCACCCTAAGGCTATGTTCACATTACGAAGAACAAAGGGTAGAAAAAACAGGCAGAGGACGGCGCCTCGTGTGATATCGCAAATGTTGTTGGTAATGAGAAGGGGAAAGTAGCAAGGCTCACCTTGTTGCCCCTTGGGCTTTTTGCATATCACCCTGAGGTTAGGGTAGGTAGATGGGAAGATGATCCTGACGTGGGTCCAAGCAGGGATCCTTCTGATGTGATGTCAGGCTGCAGGAGCTAGTTGGGGGTACATGGACGGGATGCTCCCAGAAAAAAGGGGCCCGTATGGTGCAAGTAACAAACGTAAAAACAAGAAATGGCTTGGGACAGCCGTACCCGAGTTGTAACCAGCGCTGCCCAACACAGTGTTCAGGAGCAGAGTAAGAATAAAAAATGTAAGAGTTTATTGCATGCTGCACATATTACGCGTTTCAAGAGTGCTAGGCTCTCTTCATCAGATTAAGTGCATTTGCACTTAACTTGCACTTGCACTTAATCTGATGAAGAGAGCCTAGCACTCTTGAAACGCGTAATATGTGCAGCATGCAATAAACTCTTACATTTTTTATTCTGACTCTGCTCCTGAACACTGTGTTGGGCAGCGCTGGTTACAACTCGGGTACGGCTGTCCCAAGCCATTTCTTGTTTTTATGTATGTTCACATTACAACAGTAACAGTTACAACAGTAACAACGGCCATACTTTATGCGCCTGTGAACACTGCCTCTACTTCAATGGGATCCCGGCCGGAGCGTATACACATAGTATACGCTCCGGCCGGGATCACTAGCGGTGCCGCAAATTTCTGACATGTCAGTTTTCTGCGGCCGCAATTCAGTGAATTGCGGCCATAGAAACCCATGTCAGTTCACACGACGAAGCAAGCGGCTCCGGCCGCTTACTTCATTGTGTGCAGTGGCAAGTTCTGATGCGGGCGCGCGCTGATGCATCAGAAAACTACAGCCAGAAAGATCATCCGGCCGGCACTGCAGTACACGGAACGGCCGGTCTGATACAGAGTGTGAACCTTAAAGCTTAGCCTTAAAACCTTAGCCTTAAAGTATGTGTATATATATATATATATATATATATATATATATAAAGTTTACATATAATAATAATAATAATAATAATAATAATAATAATAATAAAAATCCACATCCTCAAGGCAAAACAACGATGTCCTCAAGAGCCTAAAGGAGTTGGGATTTTGTGTTTCTGATACAGAGATATAGCTGATACAATTGTGACTGTCCGCAGCCATTAGAGGGAGCCTAGAAACTTACTGTGTGAATCGAATGATTGAGTTTGATAGGTTGAATGTAGTCAGCTCGGAGGCTGCAGGGGATCTGGAACAGTGTATCACTATAACTGTGATCACTTTAAAGTCATATAGAGACGGCATAATGGGACTAGAACAAAGGAACAGCGCAGGGATAGAACTCCAGGACATGAGTTAGGCGTAAAGCTCTGGGGTTGTCTATAGTGATGGAGGAGAGGGGCGGATGGACTGTAGATCTGTCTATAGCTCCCAAAGCTGAAGATAGTTATAGCTGGCTTTCATCAGATAGAATGCATAAGTAATGTCACATATTCCTAACAAGTCGACAGGATTCGTTCTCATGAATCTTTGATCAGTCCACAAAATGGCTACCTCTGTCTTAAGGAATGAGATATGCTGGTGAGTGATAAGGCTTCTATATCTATATGTACTATTTCATGCTCTGTCACAGCAACAGATAGAGGAGATAAGGGTTTGATCGTGAGGGGGTGCCGTTCTCCCATGCACATCACGGGTAAAATCCTGTCAGTAAGCCTATTGAAGTTCGCAGCGGGGGGCCGACTGGAGCCTACAAAGACTGAAGCACAACGCTGCCAGCGAGCGAGGTAACATTACAATGTCAAATATCTTAACTCCCGTCATGTAAGGGGAATTCTTACACACACATTTATGAATGCTTCAAGGAAGATTTTCCTACCTGCATTTAGGTTTAATGGCCCTTAAAATGTTAGACTTCGGGTGGAGAGTCTCTTCGTAAAAACTCTACATTGGTATTGTATTTAGAGAGGGGAAAACTTCAGTATTCAGCGCTGGAGACAGAGACCCAAGGCTCTGATTCATTCTGAGGAGAAACCTGTGCTGTAGGCCTGTGCCGTCACCTGACAAGAGGCCTGACCGCCACACTCAGAGCATACAGCAGATGTACAGTATGTGACTATATAATCATTTATAGTGTTATAGGCCTGTGCCGTCACCTGACAAGAGGCCTGACCGACACACTCAGCACGTACAGCAGATGTACAGTATGTGACTATATAATCATATATAGTATTATAGGCCTGTACCGTCACCTGACACAAGGCCTAACCACCACACTCAGCACGTACAGCAGATGTACAGTATGTGACTATATAATCATATATAGAGAGTGTTATAGGCATGTACTGTCATCTGACACGAGGCCTGACCGCCACACTCAGCGCATACAGCAGATGTACAGTATGTGACTAAAAAATAATCATATATATATAGTGTGATAGGCCTGTACCGTCATCTGACACGAGCCCTGACCGCCACACTCAGCGTGTACAGCAGATGTACAGTATGGGACTATGTAATCATATATAGTGTTATAGGCCTGTACCGTTATCTGACACGAGGCCTGACCGCCACTCTCTGCGTGTACAGCTGATGTACAGTATGTGACTATATAATCATATATAGAGAGTGTTATAGGCCTGTGCCATCACCTGACACGAGGCCTGAACACCACACTCAGCGTGTACAGCAGATGTACAGTATGTGACTATATAATCCCTTATTTATAGTGCTATAGGCCTGTACTGTCATTTGACTCAAGACATTACTTCTACACTCAGCACGTAAAGCAGGTGTATGTGACTCTATAAGTGTGTATATATATATATATATATATATATATATATATATATATATATATATATATATATAATTA
Organism: Dendropsophus ebraccatus; assembly: GCF_027789765.1. NCBI lineage: Eukaryota > Metazoa > Chordata > Amphibia > Anura > Hylidae > Dendropsophus > Dendropsophus ebraccatus. The sequence continues at coordinate 24,482,699 of NC_091466.1, read as the reverse complement.
CAGCTACAGTTAACATTATGGACAGTGAAGCACATAAACCAGATACACACAATTCCATTACTATAAACCATTATATAGTTCCATAGTTCTGCTCCACCACTAGAGACAAAGCATTACTGCCACATTCACAACCATGGACAGAAAAGCACATAAAGCAAATGTATGGGGCTCTATGATTATAAACTCCTGTGTATAGCTCTATAGGCCTTCACCATCATGTGACAGAGGGAGCACGACAATCAGCTCCAAGGACAGCGGAGCGTGCAGAGCAGATGTATGAGACTCTGAATGAACAGACAGCATTACTACTACTTTTCTCACCAAGGACAGCAAAGCGTGTAAAGCAGATATATGCGACTCTGTTACTATACGCTCTTATAAATAGTTCTATAGGCCTGAACCTCCACAGGGAAGGGGACATTGCTTCCACATTCAGAAAGATGTATATGTATGGTTTTATAGTTCAGTACTGTCACTGGGCAGAGGGCATTAACTCCACATTCAGCACCATATACAGAGAAGTGCATAAATGTGTATATATATATATATATATATATATATATATATGTATATAGTCTTGTGTATAGTTCTATAGGTCTGCACCACCACAGGGCAGGGAGCAGTGCTTCCAAATTCAACTCTGAAAAGCTCATACAGTAGATGTAGTGTGACTCTACAAGGACTTGAGTAGGATGATGGGCCTATTTACATACAGGTCATATACTGTATATGGTATATAAGTCATTACTTTTGCCTTGGACAAGGAATACACATACAACAGGTATGTGTGATGCTATAAGTCCTTATGTGTGATACTAAATACCTGCAATGATCACAGCTTCCTCATTCAGCAGCACAGACAAAATACACATAGAGTGCATTTATCATAGAGGAGAGCACCAAAACATGTGGAGTCATATATGTCAGGCAGTGCTCCACTGGGAAAAAATATGCTCCCAGAAACCTCCTCCAGAAGGAAGAGATTGCTCCCTGGTGCCACCTACTGGAGGAGTCCTCTATGCAAGTCCTGCATGGCCCCTTTAAGCATGACTGCCTCCAAAGGCTGTCACTTTTCCGATGGAATATTGCATGGCCTATAAGACTGCACAGACTTATTGGTGCTTTTCTCAACGAGAGAAATTACCCCTTCAGTTCCATAACAAAGTCGTGTCTGTCATCCAACAAACACCCCCCCTGTCCTTTGCTGATGACAGATGGGTAGAATTTACTTCCCAGAGAGATTCTGGCTCCTCTAGTAATTCCTAGGGCTGAGCATTGTTGTCAGGACGCTATCTCCAGTAGGTGGCGCTAGAGAGCATTTTTGTTTCCTTTTCAAGAAGATCTCCTTTGCATCAATGCCTAGAATGCAAAGGTGTGAACCATATCGGGTCACTGGACCATACAAACCCACACACAAACCCTATATGTATTAGCAGCAAAGACATTTAAATTAAAAAAAAAGCATTAATGTACTGCTACTACATATAGGGATGTATCCACCGATGAGACATTGTGATCTCTTATGTTGTTAATTCAGGGTCACTCACCCGGAAGTATTGTTAGTTGATTTTTACTTGCTACTTTTTTAAAACCACCATTTTGACAGTGACTTATGCTTGAGAAAGGCCTGTCAGCCATTATACGGGCCGAAACGCATTGCAATTAAACTGGAGGAAGTTTCTACCCTATTATGACCTGTGATCATTCTGGAACTACATTGATCATCTATTTACACACCAGTGCTGATCCTATCTGTGGGGGTTTGTATGGTCCAGTGACTCTATATGGTTCACACCTTTGCATGCATTTCTCCGCCTGTGTGCTGTCCCCCTGGGAATAGTTGCGGTGTTAGAATCAGTTTGCCTACAATAGAATTGTACCTATTACCTTGCACAACTCCACCAGGTGAGTGCTACCTTCATACAAACCCCTGCTACTAGATGATAATACACCAAGAGGCGCCCCTTGTCTCTCCTTTCTCTCGTTTTAATAGCTAGAAGGCTTTCTGTACAGTACTATAGGCCAATGGTACAATGTCCAGCATCATGGACAGCACAGAGAGTAGCTGAGTGTGACTCTATTAGCTTGTGTGTATAGTACTATAGGCCTGCAGAGCCACTGGACAGAGGTCATTACATCTATGTCCAGCACCATGGACAGCACAAAGAGTAGCTATTAGAGATAAGCGAGCCTGCTCGTCCGAGCTTGGTACTCTTTCGAGTATTAGGGTACTCGTTGGTAGTGGTTACTCGAGAAAATGCCACTCACTCGCCATACTCGAGGCAATGGCATCTTCTTCTTGCTGCATTTTTGGTGGCTTTTTCTCAGCCAACCGTCATGCAGGAAAGGCTTTGGGAGCTCGTAGCATCACGTGGGAATCCTACATGTCGATAGCAGCGATTGGCTGGCCAGATCAGATGAGGTTAGAGAGAAAGCTGCTGTCTGTCAGGGAGAGAGTTAGGGAATTAGTGTGCGGTTAGGCAGGTATCCGACGCAAAGAAACCAACAGTCCTTCTAATGGCTTAACATTTTTAAAACATTTTTTGCTACTCTTGGCTGCTGGCTTGGACTTGTAGTGCAGCTGTCAGTAGCCAACTTGTCCTGTTGCTGACATTCTCTTGGCTTGCTGGGATCTGTAGTTCAGCTATACCTATCCTCACTGTGCTGTTTTCTGTCCATTTCCGAGTTGTTTCCATCATTTTCTGAGGTTTTCGCACAACCTTCCCTGTGCAGAGCTTTGGTCCCCTGCAAAAATGCTCGAGTTTCCCATTGACTTCAATGGGGTTCTTTACTCGAAACAAGCACCTGAGCATCGGGAAATATTCATCTCGAGTATCGAGCACTCGAGCATTTTAGTACTCGCTCATCTCTAGTAGCTATGTATTAGCTTGTGTGTGGGCTTACACCATGACTGAGCAGGAATCACTACATTTACATTCAGCACTATGGACAGCACATAGCATATCTATGTGTGACTCGATTAGCTTGTGTGTATAGTACCCTGGGCTCACACCATGACTGAGCAGGAATCACTACATTTACATTCAGCACTATGGACAGCACAAAGCGTAGCTATGTGTGACTCTATAATGTTGTATGTATAGTACTCTGGGCTCACACCATGACTGACAACCAGCAGCTGTGACTTTATACACTTGTATACAGTACCATGGACTCAAACAGTCTTTGGACAAGGGCCATGCCTTCAGCTCTAGTGGTTGTGGTAACTGCAGAGCTCTATAGGCTTGAAATCTAAATTCACAGCAACATGGACAGAAAAGTGTACACCGCAGCTCCATGTGAGTCTATAGCTTCCCTTAAGTATAGAAATTTAGATTCAAACAGTCATTAGACAAAGGTTATAGAGTGTTTTCCTTCATCCCGACTGTCAGGGAACTGTAGCTGTATGATCGCATGTACAAGCCTATAAGCTCGCACGGCCATTAGGCAAAGGTCAAAGAGTTTGCATTCAATTTCATGGACAGAGAAGCATGTAACCTGAGCTCTATGGACCTTATGTTACAGCACTATAGGCTCACATAGTTGATGGAACAATTGTACAGGATACTGCAATTGCATTAGGTATACTACTGCTCACATAGATTTAGTATCCAGCACTATGGACATGGCGGAGTTTAATGCAGCTCTTGCATATAGATAACAATGACCTAGATTGAAGCTATGTTGGCCACTGGCTTTACAGATCTGGTATCTCTAATCCCTTAGCTCAATGTGGCTACTAAAATATCATATCACATGGCATCTATTCAAAAGAATGGGTAACTAGAGCAGAAGCTCTAGTGACTCTTTTATTCCATGATTCAAATAGAGGGGTCTTAAAAGGGTTACTGTGGAAAAAAATAAAAATAAATAAAATACATCTCTCAAATCAAGTTAGAAGGTTAAACAGATTTGTAATTTTTTATTGTTTAAAAATCTTCCAGTCTTCCAGTACTTATCAGCTGCTGTCTGTCTTGCAGGAAATGGTGTATTCTCTCCAGTCTGAAAAAGTGCTCTCTGCTGCCACCTATCTCCATGTCTGGAACTGTAGTAAATCCCCAATCTGGACAGTTCCTGACATGGACAGAGGTGGCAGCAGAGAGCACTTTGTCAGACTGGAAAGAATACACCTGCAGGACATATAGCAGCTGATAAGTACTGGAAGACTGAAGATTTTTAAATAGAAATAACTTACAAATCTAGATAACTTTCTGATGCCAGTTGATTTAAATGAAAAAAATAAAAAACTAAACAAAAAAAACACACATTGCGCCATAGTACCCCTTTAAGTTGGGGAGGGAACTGTCTATGAGTCCATATACCCTATACAGGCGTTGTTTAGATGGTGGAACTCAATCAAGGGCCATAGGCAACCGAGGTTTTAGCATCTTCAAACTAGCCAAAAGTGTGAGCAGATAGCATAGAGGGGGGAGGGCTATACTATGTGGGAGCTACATAAAGGGGGGGGGGTATACTATGTGGTGGCTACAAAGGGGCCTATACTATGGGGGGCTACATGGGGGAGGGCTATACTATGTGGGGGCTACAATAGAGCCTATAGTATGGGAGGCTACATGGGGGAGGGCTGTACTATGTGGGGGCTACACAGGGCAGCCATCAGTAATTTCTTGGCCCCATACACCCAAAGTGTCTGGGCCCCCCATTAACAAAAATCCGGGACATATCTTTGACTGATGTCTCTGGTACGGTGTGCAGACGCAGTTGCCTATAGAAGATTGGGTTTCATTCAATATGTCCCACACCAGACCAGTTCCACCCAATCTCCCAGCAGCACCTGCGTCTGAACACCACTCCAGAGACAACTTTGTAACAGGTACCCTTTGAAGTGTACCTGTCATTTAAAAATAAAACTTTTGACATGTTATAGAGACATATCAAAAGCTTTGATCGGTCTGGGTCCGAGTATTCAGACCCATACTGATCAGGAGAAGACTGCTGCAGCGCATCCTCTTCCCCGCTCTGTGTAGTAAAAAAAAGACACCATATACCACCATATAACATTATAAGCCTGTTTTTTTTTTTTTTTTTCAAACACAGAGCGGGAGTGGACTGTGCTGCAGTCATCCCCAAAAAAACAACTTTGAAAAACCATATGTAAATTACCCCATGTAGTCATGTGGGCGGCCCTCAGTGGCGAAGTAGTCATGGTTCACACAAATATATCTTCTCTATTTACGCCTGTAATTTCCCGAGTGCCGACGTCATTGCTGGGTAAAATAACAGACTGATAAAATATCCTGGCTTACCATGAAGAGATGACCCCCATTACAATAACACACATACATCGTATACACACAGCACATACCATATATATTACATGCATCATATACACAAAACTTACACTGTATATATTACATACATCATATACACACAACACACACTGTATACATTACATACAGTCACACTTTAAACAGATATATACACGTATGTACATTTTATATTTACATCCATACTACTAATACACAGGGCCAATTCTAGCTTTTCTGCTGCCTTAGTTAAAATTAAAATGTTCTGCAGCAACTGAGGTGTATTATGATGTTCTGCAGCAGCTGAGGTGTGTATTATGATCTGCAGCAGCTGAAGTGTATGATGAGGTTCTGCAGCAGCTAAAGTGTGTATTATGATCTGCAGCAGCTGAGGTGTAGTATGATGTTCTGCAGCAGCTGAGGTGTAGTATGATGTTCTGCAGCAGCTGAGGTGTAGTATCATGATCTGCAGCAGCTAAGGTGTAGTATTATGATCTGCAGCAGCTGAGGTGTAGTATGATGTTCTGCAGCAGTTGAGGTGTATGATGAGGTTCTGCAGCAGCTTAGGTGTATGATTATGTTTTGCAGCAGCTGAGGTGTATGATGAGCTGCAGCAGCTGAGGTGTATGATGATGTTCTGCAGCAGCTGAGGTGTATGATGATGTTCTGCAGCAGCTGAGGTGTATGATGAGGCTCTGCAGCAGCTGAGGTGTATGATGAGGTTCTGCAGCAGCTGAGGTGTATGATGATGTTCTGCCGCAGCTGAGGTGTAGTATGATGTTCTGCAGCAGCTGAGGTGTATGATGATGTTCTGCAGCAGCTGAGGTGTGTTATTAGGTTCTGCAGCAGCTAAGGTGTAGGATGATGAGGTTCTGCAGCAGCTGAGGTGTAGTATGATGTTCTGCAGCAGCTGAGGTGTAGTATCATGATCTGCAGCAGCTAAGGTGTAGTATTATGATCTGCAGCAGCTGAGGTGTAGTATGATGTTCTGCAGCAGCTGAGGTGTAGTATGATGTTCTGCAGCAGTTGAGGTGTAGTATTATGATCTGCAGCAGTTGAGGTGTATGATGAGGTTCTGCAGCAGCTTAGGTGTATGATTATGTTTTGCAGCAGCTGAGGTGTATGATGAGCTGCAGCAGGTGAGGTGTATGATGATGTTCTGCAGCAGCTGAGGTGTATGATGAGGCTCTGCAGCAGCTGAGGTGTATGATGAGGTTCTGCAGCAGCTGAGGTGTATGATGATGTTCTGCAGCAGCTGAGGTGTGTTATTAGGTTCTGAGGTAGCTAAGGTGTAGGATGATGAGGTTCTGCAGCAGCTGAGGTGTATTATGATGTTATGCAGCAGCTGAGGTGTATGATGATGTTATGCAGCAACTGAGGTGTAGGATGATGAGGTTCTGCAGCAGCTGAGGTGTATTATCATGTTATGCAGCAGCTGAGGTGTATTATGAAGGTAAGCAGTCCTCATCACACACCTCAGCTGCTGAAGAACCTCATCACACACCTCAGCTGCTGAAGAACCTCATCACACACCTCAGGTGCTGAAGAACCTCATCACACACCTCAGCTGCTGAAGAACCTCATCACACACCTCAGCTGCTGAAGAACCTCATCACACACCTCAGCTGCTGAAGAACCTCATCACACACCTCAGCTGCTGAAGAACCTCATCATATACCCAAGCTGCTACAGAGCCTCATCATACTCCTCAGCTGCTGCAGAGCCTCTTCATACACCTCAGCTGCTGCAGAGCCTCAGCATACACCTCAGCTGCTGCAGAGCCTCTTTATACACCTCAGCTGCTGCAGAGCCTCATCATACACCTCAGCTGCTGCAGAGCCTCTTCATACACCTCAGCTGCTGCAGAGCCTCATAATACACCTCAGCTGCTGCAGAGCCTCATCATACACCTCAGCTGCTGCAGAGCCTCATCATACACCTCAGCTGCCGCAGAGCCTCATAATACACCTCAGCTGCTGCAGAGCCTCATCATACACCTCAGCTGCTGCAGAGCCTCTTCATACACCTCAGCTGCTGCAGAGCTTCTTCATACACCTCAGCTGCTGCAGAGCCTCATTATACTCCTCAGCTGCTGCAGAGCCTCAGCAACAGCCTCCCAACACAACAACTCCCAGCATACCTTCTTGTGCACTACAACTCTGAGCATACTTTCTTGTACACTACAGCTCCCAGCATACCTTCTTGTGCAGAAGGAGGTATGCTGGGAGTTGCTGTACCACTGTACCAGCGATCCCTGGGGGGAGATAAGGGGCCACTGCAATGGCGGTTCCCAGGGAGAGGATGGGGGAAGGGGGCGGGACCCTACACTGTAAAATAGCCGGCACAAGTGATCGCTAATTGCTGACTATTTGAAGTTGGGGCCATTGGGAGCGGAGAGTGGGCTGGGCAGGGGAGGTGACACTAAGGGGCAAGAGTGTGTTCTCTGTAATATACTTTATGTTAAACTGCACTATTATGCAGCTTAATCGAATACACACACACACACACACACACACACACACCTCACTAACACACACACACCTCACTAACACACACACACACACACACACACACACATTCTCTGCAGGGAAAGTCTGGGGCAGCATGAGGTGCAGTCCTCATCTTCTTCTCTCCTGCACACAGACGGCCCGGGCCCAACCCCCTTCTCTTGTCCCGACAGAGAACACACCCAGAGAAGGTACCGAGGTCGCTGGGGAGGGGCCGGGGGGAGTGAGGAGGGGGCCCTGCTTGTGTCTTCTCTCAGCTCTGCTCGTGACAGTGAGATTCTGACAGACATCAGGAGTTGTGTGTGTGTATGCAGTACAGTTGTGAGGAGCTTCAGCGGGCCCCCTGAATTTTAGTTTGGGCCTGGGCCCCTTACAACTGTACTGCCAGTACTGCCCTGATGGCGGCCCTGGGGCTACACAGAGGAGGGGCTATACTATGTGGGAGCTACAGAGGGGATCAGATTACACACAGTTTCTAGACTATGCTTAAAGGTGAAGTCTGTCAAAACATTTTATTTAAGTATTTTATTGCCCCCCAAAAGTTATACAAATCACAAATATACATTTATTACGGGTAATGCTTATAAAGTGCTTTTTTCCCTGCACTTACTACTGCATCAAGGCTTCACTTCCTGAATAACATGGTGATGTCACTTCCTGGATAAAATGGTGATGTCACAACCCGACTCCCAGAGCTATGCGGGCTGTGGCTGCTGGGGAGGATGATGGCAGAGGGACACTGAGGGACACAGGGCACTGGAGGACACTGAGCATCCCCCTGCCATCACCCTCTCCAGCAGTCACAGCCCGCACAGCTCTGGGAGTCGTGTCGTGACATCACCATTTTATCCAGGAAGTGACATCACCATGTTATCCAGGAAGTGACATCACCATGTTATCCAGGAAGTGACGCCTTGATGCAGTAGTAAGTGTATATTGGTGATTTGTATAACTTTTGGGGGGCAATACAATACTTTAATAAAAACATTTTACTGGACTTCTCCTTTAAGGTCACACATAGGTCTTCATAGATGCAGTATACACAAAATGCTAAAATCTTTCAACAGTACTTTACATTTTATACTCAATGAATATAATAAAAGTTGAAAAAGTGTACATATCCTTTAACCTTAGCTGCACGCTCACATATACAAGGCTGCAGTTATAGGAGACGGATAAAACCTATTACATTCAGCTCCATACACAGAGTGCCTGCCCTATGTGTGAAGTAGATAGGCCTAATGTAATCCAGTATATAAATATTGTATCCCAGGGATGAGATGTGGTTGCTCCCCTGTATCTGCAGCATCTTCCCCTCCTTTCCCCCATGCCAGTATTAATCAGGTTAGCGGGATATTTTGCCTGCGTGCGGATGGCCTGTAGGGCTGAGATGCAGCTGAACTGACAAACTCACGCTGTTACTCTGTGCTGTGTGATAGGCAACAGGGAGGAAGGTGAGAACAGTCAAATCATAGACGGCAGCAGCAAAGTCATATCCATTGCTGTACCCTGATTTTACAGGTCTCTAACAAGCCAAAGCCCCTGGCACCGTCCTGTGATGCTAGATGGGTAAAGTCTAGCCCCAAACCATATTCCAATCAAATCTCGTTTAATCGAGAAGGCAACAAAATGCCAGGTTGTATCGTAAACAGCCAAAATCTATCATGTCGATCTGCGCCTCCAATGTTTAATTTATTAGATCTGTCGATAACGGTGAACCACGCGCTGCTGAGATATAAACTCGACTGCGGGAAATGTGTTTGCCATCCCACCGTTTATAATGCGGGCGTATGAAAATGCAGCTTACAAGTACTGACTGCAGAAATTAGCAATTGAATTGTCCATATGAGGGCAGTCCAGGCGGCTTTATGCGGCAAAAAGTTTATTGCTACTAGCAGAATACAGATAAAGGGGAGCAAGATGAGCCTCTTACAGGTGCTTCAAGGAATCCAAGAGCCAAAGAGCAGAAAAGCACAGACTTAAAGGGGTATTGAGGTGCGGTAACATGGTTTATATGTTGCTGGGGATGTTGTAAAAATAAAAAAAATGTGATACTCAACTACCTTGGTCCCCCAAAGCTCCTGTTCTAGAGGCTTCTGCTTCGTGCTCTTTGCTTCCGAAATGAGAATTCAGAGCAGGACCTACCCACTCCGGCAACCATGGGGTGTCTGGTCCCAGTCACTGAGTGCACAGGTCCTGCTCTGACTTCTCATCAAGGATGCAGGAAAGTTGGTACCTAGACACCCCTGGAATGGGAGCTTTGGGGACTGAGGTAGGTAAGTCTCACTGGTTCTTTATTTTTAAGACATCACTGACAATATATATATATATATATATATATATATATATATATATATATACATACAGGGTGGTCCAAAAGTAGGTGGACAGTGTGTAGTAGGGTTATGAATCGGGGGAGATTTTTCAAACATGAAGCAAAGTAAAAGTGGCTCAGTTGCCCCTAGCAACCAATCAGATTCCGCCTTTCATTTTACAAAGAGCCTGTGAGGAATGAGAGGTGGAATCTGATTGGTTGCTAGGGGCAACTGAGCCAATTTCACTGTACACTATGGGGGAGATTTATATAACATGGTGTAAAGTGAAACTGGCTCAGTTGCCCCTAGCAACCAATCAGATTCCACCTTTCATTTTCTAAAGAGTCTGTAAGGAATGAAAGGTGGAATCTGATTGGTTGCTAGGGGTAACTGAGCCAGTTTCACTTTACACCATGTTTGATAAATCTCCCCCATTGTTCATAACCCTATTACACATACTGTCCACCTAGTTTTGGACATATATACATATTTTTATATATTTCAATACCCCTCTAAGGCCCCGTTCACATGTAGCAAAACTAGCGGAATTCCACTGCGGAATTGTCAGCCGCGGAATGCCATTAGCCTCCCTCTCATAAACATGTTCATTCTTCAGTGCGGGGAAAGAAGCAGCACACGCCTCCCATAGACCCCCATTATGAGAGGGAGGCTAGCGGCATTCCGCTAGTTGTGCTACGTGTGAACGTAACGTTTACACAAGGTATATTTTGGTAAAATCACAGCTGTTGTACAACGGCAGTGATTATTACGAGAATATATGTTGCATTGCCGTCTATGGGATCCTGGGCCATGTCAGTTTTCTGCGGCCGCTATTCAGCGAATAGCGGCTGCAGAAAATCATGTCAGTGCACACAGTGGAGCGAGCGGATTCGGCCGCACGCTCCATAGTGTGCAATGCAGAGTTCTGATGCGGGCGCGCAGGGATGCGCCCACATCAGAACACTGCGGCCAAAAAGATCATCCGGCCAGTACTGCAGAGACCGCCCGTTCCGTGACCCAGCCGGGCTCTTACGTCGTGTGAACAGAGCTTAAACCTCTAAAAGAGAAACAATTGGTCAGGGCTTGAATATAGTAGGAGAAATAACAAAAACAAAAAAACACATACTGACCCCTCTGTTCAATCCAGTGCCACTACTGAAAGTGCCTGGATAAGGTTACTGTACACTGTAATTTACTTCTCTTAAAAAAATCTTTAGTCTTCCAGTACTTATCAGCTGCTGCATGTCCGCTAGTCTATGTCTATGACATACAGAAGATGATAAGTACTGGAAGACTTGAGATTTTTTAATAGAAATAAATTACATATCTCTGGCACTTTCTGACACCTGTTAATTCGAAAGAAAAAAAGTTGCTGGAGTCGCTCTTTAAGGATCTGTATAATATAAGTATTGTGATGAATTTACAATGTGGCCTCAGCATATTGGGGATCTATATTACTTGTTGCAGTACTCTCATAGCGTATCATGCAGTGTAGTACAGTAGACCAGTCCTGTCTGTATGGGATATATAGCCCTATCCCGTTATTTGGCTGCTCTATACATCACAGGATCCGTACATCTCCTTGTTCTCATCCCCGATAGGTCTGCAGTAATCGAGAAGGCCGGTCAGATATTTCTTCTATTCACTCAAGATTTTTTTTTCTTTCTTCTTTATAGAAAAGGTCTCCAAGAAAACGTCTTGGTATTATCATTCTCCAAATGTCATGTTCAATTAAATTAGTGAACTTTGCGATTCATCTAATTAGCCATAAAATGCGTAATGTTCAACCAAATGAAATAAACTGAAATGTTCACATACATTCAACATCCGCACGGCACAAATGTGGGCTAAGTGCTTCCAACCTAAAAATAAACCTACACGGGAGCCTGAGTAATGTTACGTCTGCCGGGAGACAGAGGAACTGAAAGCCATGTGCGCGCACCCAATATTCCCTCTCCAGTATGCTGGGCCAGGGACATCCTTAAAGGGGTTATTCACCAAAACTTTTTTTTTCTTGTATATCAACTGGTGCCAGAAAGTGCCAGAGATTTGTAATTTACTTTGTAAGTCCTCCAGTACTTGTTAGCTGCTGTATGTCCTGCAGAAGTGGTGTATTTTTTCCAGTCTGACTTAGTGCTCTCTGCTGCCACCTCTGTCCATGTCAAGAACTGTCCAGAGCAGAAGCAAATCCCCATAGAAAACCTCTCCTGCTCTCCAGACAGGAAAGAATACCACTTCCTGCAGGACATACAGCAGCTGATGAGTACTGGCAGACTGCTGATTTTTAAATAGAAGTAATTTACAAATCTCTGGCACTTTCTGATTGATGATTTAAAAGTGTCACTGTCGTATATGTATGTGTGTGTATATATATATATATATATATATATATATATATATATATATACTGTATATATGTATGAATATATATTTTATTATTTTATTTTGCAGGAATCAATAGTACAGGCGATTTTAAGAAACTGTGTAATTGGGTTTATTAGGCAAATATGCCATTATCTTCATTTAAAAAGACTTTTCCCAGATCCCCCCCCTCCTCTCTCCCATTCACTGCTCATTATCAGGAAATTGTAACTCTTTTACATTAGTCGGGTCCTGTCTGTTCTATTGAGAGGGGAGGAGGGAGATTAGTCGGCAGCAGAGAGCAGAGAACAAAGGATTACACAGTGGGAGCTGTGTGAAAGCCGCTATTCAGAGGTCAGAGAGGTCAGAGCTGACTGTCAGAGGTAATAGCCCCGTGATGTAGCTGTAAATTAACTGTTGTCCTGTTTTGGTGCCTCATCTCTCTCCATCCCTACCCTCTCCATAAAAGAACAATGAAGACAGAGGGAGAGCTTCAAACTGTTTTTTCATGATAAAAATGCATTTTGCGGCTAATAAACCCAAACACAAAGTTTCTTAAAATCAAATGTACTATTGATTTCTGCAAAAAATTTAAATGACAGTGACACTTTAAAGAAAAAAAAAGGTGAACAATCCCTTTAAAGAGGAGCCTCTAGCTCTTCTGAATTATAGTAAATCCTTGAATTCACCCTGCAACGCTTCAGAATTATTCTAGGATTCTCTATTGGACAACCCCTCTGTTATTCCTTCCGGAAATGACTGAAGAGGCTGACAGCTCGGTGTTACTATTCCTTTGTACACAGGGTGAGTCTGACGCAGGCAGCATTGATTGTCAGGGTATTATTATCCATAGATCTCCTAGATGTGAAACTGTTAACAGGTCTTAAAGGTGTAAATAATTTAAAGGAACGCTACAAGCAAAACTATTTACACTGTATAATGCGTAATGAAAGGCCCTGACACAGGGATTAACGCAGCATCAATGTAATGTGTAATCTCTGCTAAGTGTGGGTTTATACAACGCTCTGTCATAACATTAGTGATGCACACGCACCCAGGTGTCCACATGATGTAAGAGAATAAGATTCATCAGACCGTGCCGCCATCCTCCATTGCTTTATAATCCAGTGATCATGTGTCCTGACAGATCTGCACAGACATAATCCATACTGTATATACAGCAACCTATCTGTCATAGCCAGGTTGGGATTATACCAGAAAGGCTAGCCTTCACCTCCTTTGTGCATTCAGAAGCATTGGGCACCCATGGCCCTTACACTGGTTCACCCATCATCCATCCTTAGGCTATGTTCACACTACGTTTATGTCTGGCCGCATATTATACGTGTTAAACTCCGGCCGGGGATTTACGTAAGTTGCGGCCAGGTAGGTACGGTCCGTGAACTTACGCCCGTAGTCTACTTACGCTTCCCGAGCGCCCTACGTAGCGATCTGACAGCGGTCTTTTACTGGGATATCTTCACCTAGCCCCGGACACCCCACAGAACCTTTTGGATCGGCGAATCAAAGTGCAAAAATGAAGAAATCACCACTACGTACGGGACCGCATGGTACGCTATGGGCGTAAGTTACGGCATTTTCGTCCTCAAACAATGGTCTGGTTCATTTTTTATGGCGCCTCAGATCCTGGCGTAACTTCTTACGTAGTGTGAACTGTGCAGCCGCAGATCGTATACTTTCCATTGTACGCAAACTACGTAAATCTCCGGCCACTTATTCACGGAACGCGCTACGGCCGGAAACTTACGTAGTGTGAACATAGCCCCCAAGTGATACTGTCATCCTCTGTTTGTATGAGGACTTCTCTTCACAGCTGTACAGCCAAAATTTTGCTGTTTTTATATTTTACTTTATAATCGATTTTTTGGTGCTTGGTCCAATAAAAAAAATATTTTTATCATTGGTGTATTGTGCCACATGGGCAGGGCATTACTGCCACTGTGCCACTTTGCCCCGCCCACATTGGGTGACCATTGGAATGGGCTGGCATAGAGGTCTAGGCCCATTCCAACGGCAGAAGAGGGGGCGGGGCCTAGATGGCAATGATGTCACAATGGGACGGGGCCTATGGAGCAAAGTGCCCCAGCGGCCATGAAGCCCCGCCCATATGGCACAATCCACCAACGATAAAAAGCATTTTTCATTGGACGAAGCACCAAGATATCTATTATAAAGTAAGGTATGAAAACTGCAGAATTTAGGCTTCATATAGTCCTCATAATGAAAGGGGTTGACAATATACCTTTAAATCCCTTTTGGTAGTTACTAACCACCACAGAGCAGGAACAGCCCATAAGACTTGCCATTTTGTTGATACCCTAGCCCAGTCATCCACTCATGGCCCTTAGATCCTTACGCTTGCCCATTTTCCTGCTTCCAACACATCAACTTCACAAAGTGACGGTTCATTGGCTGCCTAATATATCCCGATCCCTGGACAGACGCCTTTGTAACAGATAATCAATAACACTTCTTCACCTGTCAGTGGTTTTAATGCTATGGCTGATCGGCGTACGTCTCGGAGATGGTTCTATTAGCAGCTACAGAAAAAGTTGATTGTCAATCACAGTGTGGCTCCACCCCCAAAATTTCCTATTGTTAAGGATAAAGGTTACACCCATTTGCCAATTTATTCATCCAATTCCAGGAGGAATAACATCACAATGCAGACTGGTGTATTAAGTTGCTTCAGCATTCTTATTGCAGGATGCTGGGATTTACTATAAGAGATACGTCAGGATAGCCGAGGGGTCTTTTAATAGAATTCCATATCCAGTATATGTCATATAATTGCTGTACTGGCCTTTAGACAAATCATTCCGTTTCTGCAGACTGGACAAATCCTGGCGGTGGTTACTATGGTAACATACTGGAACTTCAAAGCTCGGTTCTCCTGACTATATGCTGCTGATATCATTTTGTAGGCTATAGGATTCCATGTGCTATAGTAAAGACTGAAAGTGAATGAATGCACGGTCTGGAGATGCTATCGGACAGCACAGTGTCAGGCGGCTGCATTAGCTGAACATCAGCTTAACATTTTAGAAAATGCTTTCCTATGCTTAAAGTGTGGTGCCAAGCTGGGGGCCCTTTAGATATTTTATAAGAGGATTACACTGTGAGCCATCCCCTATCATGTTACCAGCGGAATGACTTCCTGTGCTAGCCCAGGAGTTTCCTAGAATAACTTTGCTCACCAGGCACTAGAATATATTGTCGAAATCCAAATCAATTCTCCAATTTTCATAGCAGCTTTTTGGGTTTTTAAAGGGCTTGTCCATTTTTTTTTTTTCAATTTAAAGGGTTAATCTGAGGTTTTTCCATTGTTGGGACCCCCAATGATCAGTTGTACTTAGAGATGAGTGAGCATGCTCTTAGGGTATGTTCACACAGGCGGAATTTTGTGGCGGAAATCCCACCTGTCTCAGTGTGTTAACGGGATGGTTCGCGCTCCGCAGCTTTCCGCTCAAAGAAATGACATGTCAATTGTTTGAGTAGAGAGCGGCAGAAGTGGAGGCGCGCTAACCCTCCTATTGATACACTTAGGCAGGTGGGATTCCGTGGCATGGAGCTCGGACGCAGAATTTTAGGGCCCTATTACACGGGATGATTATCGTGCGAAATTTCGCTATGTCGTTCGAATTTAAACGATAAGCGTTCTGTGTAATTGCAGACAACGATTGAAAAATTGTTCTTATGTCGTTGTTCGTTGATTTAGATCTGAACCTAAAATTATCGTTAATCCTTCGCTGTTATTCCACATTCGTTCACTAATCGTTCAGTGTAATTGCACATTGTTCATTGTTTTGCTGGGATCAGAAGGAGTAAACGATCATAGTAACGATCGCAATAATGATCATTGTAACAATCGTAACTAATGCTACGTTTACACGGAACGATAATTCGCCCGATCGTACGATTAACGATTTCGAAGTAACAATTTTTTTGTATAACGATCAGCGTTTAGATGGAATGATATATCGTACAGAAAATTTGTTTTGTGATCAGTTTGCGATCGCTTAAGCCTATCTCGCACATAGGTAAAATCAGTGAACGACTGTCTACATGGAACGATCTGCGAATTTTTTGCGATAGATCAACAACGATTTATTAACATGTTCAAAGATCAAAATTAACGATTTTTAGCTAATCGCTTGATCGTTCGCTGCGTTTTTACAGAACAATTATCGCTCAATGCGATCGTTATCGCAAAAATTCGCCCGATAATCCTTCCGTGTAAACGTAGCATTACACACACAGATTATCTGACAGATATCTGACAGATTTTTGCAGCCAAAACTAGAAATGGATTTGAAGAAAAGAGAAATCTCAGTCTTTCCTTTATGACCTGTTCCCTGTTTATAGTCCATTCCTGGCTTTGGCTGCAAAAATCTGTCAGATATCTGTCATATAATCTGTGTGTGTAAACGGACCCTATCGACCATCATTCTGTGTAATATGGTGAACGATTTCAGGTTAACAATAAACAATTTTTTTTGTGATCATTTATCATAAAAAAATCGCTCCATGTAATAGGACCCTTAGTCCGTGTGACTGGGCCCTAACAAGTGGAGTATTCACTCAAGTATCAGACTACTAGAGTGTACATTCAACAAGCTTTAGGGCTGGGAAAATGGATAATGCCTCAGGCTATGTTCCCACAATGTTATTTTTTTTTCTGGCCTTTCACAGCTTTTTTCTGGCCTTTTGTTTGGACAAATGTCATTTTGGTGGCAAAACGGATGTAATTTGCATAAAATTGCAACATTTAGGCACCGAAATGATGGCCATCCAAAAACAGCCGCGAGCCCAAAAGCGTACCTATGGCGATTGGCCCTTTCAGGTCCGCGGTGAGATCCTCTGCTAACCTGGAAGGTCGAGTTTCCATGGATATATAGGAGCAATCAGACGATACTGATGGAGACGCAACCTTCCAGATTAGCGGAGGATCTCTATGCTGATCCGGAAGGGCCAATTGTAACAGGTACACTTTAAACTACATGTAGATGGGGAGGCAGGGAAGACTATCACTGCTCAGCCAATCGGCGGCTGAGGTGGAATAGCACTGCAACAGCTGAATGAGCGGCTGCAGTAGTGTCATGTGACAATAGTTAAGACAGATAGAAGACCAGAGCGCTAAGTATAATTTCCCTGCTCCCCCACCACCACCAACAAAGCACAGTCTGACAACCAGGCGCTTAACTTGACCCCCTAGGGGCCAGACTGTCACTACTCAAGTCTCGCATTGTTTTCAGTGGGCCTCATTACTCAGTAGAGCACTTGAACATTGAAAAATACTTGAATCGAGTAACAAACACTATTTCCATTCTCGCTCATCTTTAGTTGTAATCTATAAAAGAACATGGAAGGAAGTGTTGCTCTATGCTGCCACCACAGGAGCAAAGAAGCATTACACTTTTCCCATTTAACGTAACATGCTTTCTATGTAATGTATGGAGTCTTCCAGAGACCTTCTTTGTAGCTGGCTGACTGCTCTAGCTAACTAATGGAGAATAGGTGCTATGAACTAAAATTCCCTCTCTAGTGCATGTAAAAGCTGGCACAAAAAACTGCTGTTACTGCCATTGTGCAACGTGAATGGCCTCCTCTTATACCCCAATAGGAGAAACTGGGTATTACAATGTAGAGTTCTAGTAAAGGTGTGCCACAGGTATTCCACCCGTCCCAACATATCTCTGTCAGGTGTCACACTATGGGCTCAAGGCTGCTGTTTCACTCTTGGTGTCTCACTCCCCCTTACTCTTATTGAAAAGATGAAGGTCTATTACGGGTTAAAGAGGACCTGTCACCCCCCGTGCCGGGTTGACAGGCTCCCGACCCCCAGTTAGATCCCCTTATACAGATCTCATCTGCCTGAGTCCCGCTTCCAGAGCCGGTCCCGGGACGGAGATATCCGTCAGAAGCCGGAGCGCGGTGTGGGGAGAGGTCCGGCATCCATAGAGAATGAATGGAGCCGTGCGCGCGCTGCAGACATGAGTCCGGCTCCATTCATTCTCTATGGACGCCGGACCTCTCCCCACAGCACGCGTGCTGGCTTCTGACTGGGATATCTCCGTCCCGGGACCAGCTCCGGGAGCGGGACTGGGCCAGATGAGGTCTGTATAAGGGGATCTAGCTGGGGGTCGGGAGCCTGTCACCCTGGCACGGGGGGTGACGGGTCTCCTTTAGCTATATCCTCCCTATATTGGGTGCCTCACACTTTTCTACCTATCAAACACTGTCACTTCTCCCTTCTAGCACTTTCCACACCAATAGGAGGTTAGTCATGGTCAGCTCTATATAGGATAACTGGTTCCTGGTGGAAGGGTCTTTTCTCTAGTTCTTCTTTAGTGGATTGTGGAGAGAGAGACAGTAAAGGAAGTAGAGTTCCTGTTGAAGTTTATACTCAGGTCCGGCCTGAGGGAACCACGGATCACAGATTTTCAGGAGAGACTTTCCAGTAACCAGTATACAGTGCTAAACCCACAGGTGGGGTACCTGTCGCCTGAGAAAACCTTGTCTATGATCTCTCTGAACCTAATCAGGTTGATCCAAGCGAACCAGGATTTGTCTGCCGTGGAGCAAAATGCATGTAAGCCAACAAACGCCATGTAAGCTACATGGATAGAGCAGCGTCGGCACG
The DNA here is from genome assembly GCF_027789765.1 of Dendropsophus ebraccatus. Lineage (NCBI taxonomy): Eukaryota > Metazoa > Chordata > Amphibia > Anura > Hylidae > Dendropsophus > Dendropsophus ebraccatus. The sequence goes on along the minus strand of NC_091466.1, from coordinate 24,463,585 downwards.
GTCCATTATTTTAATCAAAACACAATAGACGTACGGCACTACCTTAAGGAGGGGATAACCGCACAGTGTGGCCAGATACTTGGTCCCAACTCAGCTCGTGGTGCTCAATCGACCCAAACACACTTCATTTAATAATGTCCATGAAAGACGGAATGTCGAGGCACTCACCACAGCTTCTTGATAAAATAACTTGCTTAATTCACATGAAAACAGGTACATGGATGCAGACAGGTGAACGGACGACAGCCTGTTTCACGTGCTTAGCTTGCACGCTTCCTCTCGGCCCTGACGTCACTACGTTACACAGTCCTTTTAAAGACATACTAATTACTGCAAAAATACACACATCTAAAATTACACATAATATTGTCTAAAGGAACATAGAACGTTACATATCTTGCAGCTATGATACCTACTAATAATAGCCATGTAAGTCCGAGCGGTCATTCAGACCGAGTGGTCCGGGCGCTTCAGTCTTGAGAATAAGCTCTGTTTCCTTCTTAATTAGCCTATTATCCCTACCGCCACCTGCCGGAGAATTCTTTACTTGTAGGAGTCCCATAAAGCACAATTCAGACGGGTTACCATCGTGCACTGAGCACATATGAGATATCACTCTTGGACATCCTTTTCCTCTTCTCAGAGATCGTACATGCTCTGCGAACCATTGATATAGTGGGCGGGTGGTCTTGCCAATATAATAAAAGCCGCAACTGCATATGAGTGCATAAACTACAAACGCAGTGCGGCAAGTAATGAAATCACGTATTTGCCACGTAAGAACACCTAAGCGCACTACATTCCTCTCACTCAAATGTCCACAGTAGTTACATAGGCCACATTTATGATTGCCTTCTAGTTTTTTGTGGCTCAACCATGTATTTTTATTTTTCACCCTAGATGAATTTTTAAAACGTCCCTGAACTAATTCATCACGAATGTTCCTGCATCTTTTAAATGCTAGTAGGGGTTTTCTTTGAGTGAGGTCCCGCAGATCTCACTGTTTTATTCATTGGACTATGAATAAGGGGCACCATTCTATTCCCGGGCACTGACTGGAATGAAGCACTGGAGGCGGGCCAGCCCATCCCGCCCCCCGAGTGGAAGGCAACCCCCGTTTCTCTATGACGCTAATCCATTAGAAGAATCCTCCAGTGCTTCACCCCCATGCTCGGAAACAGAACAAAAAAAAAGGACAACGGCACCGGTATCACCGTGCTGGCGCCGCTCTATCCATGTAAATATGAGAAAAGCTAAACTGTTACTGTTTAAGTCCTGAACTTTGTGGTCAACCTTTTCCTGCACCTACGCGCCTGTCTCTACCTTAACAAAGCCAGTGTTAGTGTACCCGAGGGTGGGCATACCACTCCTGGCCAACGTTTTAAGTGCCTAATCGGTACCCCAACACCAAGCCCACCGCTAATAACACCAACCCCAGATTACTGCAACAAGATCCCTATAATAATGACTGGTGTTGAGCTTAGTTCAGAAACAGAGACAATTCTGTTTCTGAGGCTGAGCAGGGTTTCCGCCTCTATGATGTCTATGAGGACCCCTCTTCTTGTTCTCTAGTAGGTCTCACACCTGTTCGGGGTCTCTTCTGTATGAAGGGTTCTGTATATTGCGTAACTCTTGGTACAGTAATAGCATTGATTATATGTGGCATTGTAGGTGCTAAATATAGCCACTAAATTTTCTTCCTAATTCAATAATTTTTCTTAAGATATATTCCCAGAGCAGGTCTCTTGGTGTGTGGTGGTGACATATAATATTCAGTGAACTATCCTGCTAATTATATACAGGTAACCTGAGAACGCGAAGATGCAAGCACAGCAAATCCTCATCCACGGCAGCAGCCTGGCTATTAGTCATTGGGTAAACACGTTCATATAATACTCTACTACCCCCAGCTGAGTATCTACATGATGTATGATGGAGCATAGAAAAAGATGTCCTGATGGGACCACATATTGAAGGCCGGGGGCAGATTTCTCAGTGTGTATTCAGCTATGCATCCGCAGAGATCCAAAACAGCAAATTCTACATTCGTTGTATATGCCAATGACATCCCTATACACTGAGGAGGTGGGGAAAATCTACAACAGATAGCTGTGCGGAAATTCTATGGTACACTCAGCCAGCTATGAAAAAACAGAACACTTCAATGGGGTTTCTCACCTCATAAAGTGATGGCAATACTACTAGTCTGAGACTCCTATGGATGCAACACTTATGTGGTGCTGGGATTCCTTCTCAGTATTTCCTTGCACAGCCTCACTCCATAGCCACCAAACTGTACAGAGAACTATAGCCAGCATTATTCAATTGAATAGGGCCGCACAGTCGGATGGCCTGGTGCTAACATGGACTTGGTGCTAAAACACCACAATCAACAAAAATCCCCGGTAAAGGACACTCACTGAAGTGATCCAACAAAATGAAATCACTTTATAAGATGGAAATATCTGTTTAAAGGGGAACTCCGGCAAAAAATAATTAAAAAAATTCTTTCAAATCAATGTTTTTTTTTTCAAAAAGTTATATAGAATTGTGATTTATGTTTAATTAAAGATCTCAAGTCTTCCAGTACTTATCAGCTGCTGTATGTCCTGCAGGAAGTGGTGGATTCTTTTCAGTCTGACACAGTGCTCTCTGCTGCCACCTCTGTCCATGTCAGGAACTGTCCAGAGCAATAGCAAATCTCCATAGAAAACCTGTCACAAACAGAGGTGGCAGCAGAGAGCACTGTGTCATACTGGAAAGACTATACCACTTCCTGGTATACAGCAGCAGATAGGTACTAGAAGACTGGAGATCTTCAAATAGAAGTAAATTACAAATTTGTATGACATCAGATGACTTGAAAAAGAAAAAACTTTCACCGAAGTATATACGATATATCGTTGACCTATTTAGTAAATACATTCAAATAACAAATATATACCAGACATCTGTACTTACATAGGACCTGGAGCTTCTGGCTGGAGGACTTGAAGGTATTGGGCATGGACTCGTGGCCGACAGTGCAGGTAATCTCCACTTGGTCGTCTGCTTTGGTCACTGGAAAGCTTATGAGGCTGACTACAGTGAAGGTTTTGCCATTGGGGTCCCTTGTTTCAGAGTTTCGCGCTCCTGAACAATAATAATAGTTACACGTTAGTAAGGCCTCATATAGAAATAAATCAATAGCCCATATGAAAATACCAGATGTACTACTGTAGTGTGCCAGAGCACAATTCCTGCTGCTGGGCCTAGGATGGCCCCTGTTCACAAGAAGTATTATATGTTTTATGAGGTAACATATTCTTATGTGACACTGTGTTTGTTATATATTCTCTGTAGCGGTGTAACTGTTAGGCAGAAAATAGGTCACATTTAGAGATGGGCGAACCTGGAGTATGCTCGAGTCCATCCGAACCCGAACTTTCGGCATTTGATTAGCGGCGGCTGCTGAAGTTGGATAAAGCCCTAAGGTTATGTGGAAAACATGGATATAGTCATTGGCTGTATCCATGTTTTCCAGACAACCTTAGAGCTATATCCAAATTCAGCAGCCCCAGCTAATCAAATGCCGATCGTTCGGGTTCGGATGGACTCGAACCCGAACCCGGTTCGCTCATCTCTAGTCACATTGCCTCACTATAAATACTACACTAAAATGTTAGGCAACAGTGACACCTGCAGCTTTTCCAAGGAACTGTTTTGGGTAGTGTACAAATTCCAGCTCTTTCTAGAACCTGTTAGAAGGTGGGTGGAGCATGTATGCTCTAATATGCTCCACATAAAAGGCCTGAAGTAACAGGGTTTAGTTGAGTCAAGCTGAGTACAAGTAAAGATGCACCAGAGAAGATAGCTATGGAAAGATGGGAACAAGGAGTATCTGTTGGAGTATAGGCTGAGTAGCAGGAGGAAGACAGCTGGAGGTAAGACTAAGAGAGATAGTGGAAGAGAGTTTGTCAGGTGGACTTTCCACAGTCAGGAAAGGAACTGCACTTCTACAGTTAGTGGAAATCCTCACTGCAAGGACCAAAATGGATGGACTTCTCTATGTTTGGCGGCAGAGTTAACTTAGGTCTCTCTACTATCGCTTTTTGAGTTTGGAGGGGAAGATGCGCAAGGACCCCTGGGCACTTCCAGGAACTGCAAGTAGTGGCTTTTGGCCCAGCCTAGATACTAAACAGGAAGCACTCTGCACTTCAGGGAGATCAAGACCTAAGCTCCATTGGGAAAGCCAGGATCACAGAATCAGTTTGACCCTCAGTATCGCCCTCGTAGTGACAATCTGGATTCAGGAAAACCAACAACACTTTTCATACACCTGCACAGTAACCCATTGTAAGCCACCAGTATTGAGAATTTATATTATATGCATCTAGACTATTTAATTATTTTCAGTAAAGGAATTAGTGTTATGCCGCCTCCTCCCTTGTCTCCCTGTTGTCCGGTACACCTGCACCTCACCATCATCAAGGGACATCTTGCAGGAAAGCAGTATTAGGGGTTGGCCCAAGGAAAACTACAGGTTCACCTCATCGACCACTATACACACTGGTGCAGCCCCCCTAAACCCCCGAGAGAGAAAGAGAGAGATTACAGGGAAGCACCAGAGATCGGAATCCCTAGTGTCCACCTGAGACTGTGACAAGTCAGTATGTAAGGCTGCAGTGCACCACAAAGCCCAGCAATCCTGCAGGTAACAGCATACTCTCACACTGCAGCTCTCAGTGCATCACCTCATCCCCAGAGATGTATAGGGTCCTCTAATTATTATCAGTTTTCTCTGGAGTGTTCCTTTAAAGCGACTCTGTATCCACAATATGACCCCCCAAACCACTTGTATCTTCAGATAGCTGCTTTTAATCCAAGATCTGTCCTGGGTTCCATTTGGCAGGTGATACAGGTATTGTCCTATAAAACAACTTTTAAACTTGCAGCCCTGTGTCCAATGGCCGTGGCCTAGATGGTGTATGCATTAGGCTGGCACACCCTCTCCGTCCCTCCTCCCCGCTCTCCTCATCATTAGGCATGCTCCAGGCAGATTTTCTCCTATTCCTCACCTGTGTCACCACGGCACATGGGCTGAATCGTTAAGGCACCTCTGTAATGTTCAGACAGGAGAAAATGTTCTAGGGGAATTCCTAATGATGAAGAGGGTGGGGAGAAGGGACGGAGGGGTGAAGCAAAGTTAGGGCACAGATATTGTAGGCCACGGCCGTTTGGCACAGGGATGCCAGTTTAAAAGTTGTTTTTTAGGACAATAACTGCATCACCTGCCAAACGGACCCCAGGACACATCTTGGAGTGAAAACAGCTATCCGAAGGTACACGTGGTTTGGGGTGGGCAGATTGTGGGTTCAGAGTCACTTTAAGACACTCTAAAAACTAGTGGTTTGATCCACAAGCCGACTGTCTACATAGACAGGTGGTGGTAACAGGACATATAAGGGGGCAGCCTGGAGACCCTTCATTGAGATTGAGTATTGATAATTCCATCTACTCTGAGAGGATTCTGGAAGAATAGGTGACATTCATGATGATTTGCAGAGGAAGATCATAGTTGCAGGAAAGATTAGCTAGTCACTTTGTTTTAAGGCAAGTCCTTTGATCTTGAGGAGTACGAGGGCTTCCACTCTGGCTCTGGAGCAATGTTTTCAGACTGTAACATCAAAAGGCAACTAAAACCAAACCTGAAATGTTCATAAATACATCATGAAGGTGACACGTGTGGTTCTCATCTAATCTCAGTTTTTACGGGAGCTCTGCCATATAACTATATCTCTACCTCAATGTCCCATCACTGGTAGCCACCATCTAAGGACCTGGAGGAGATACCCTATGGCTGTCCCTGGTTAAGCCTTCACTGTCAATCACGGCTGAGCGGATGCATCCATGCTGCTCATCACAACCCTAGTCAAACATGATGGAAAATGAAGAGATCCGATCTAGTAAAACCGTCTGCAAAATGTCAAATGTCAAAGATGGAATAGAGCAGCGGAGACATTGCAGGAGCACATCTCATACTTCAAGTCTTCATCTGTAATCTGAAGTCTGGGACTATGTCTACATACTCTGCGGTGTAATACTAAAGAATTAGAATGTTTCAGGACTTTCTCCTTTAACCCCTTGGTGCCGCAGTACATTTTAGCTTTTTGTTATGTTCCTTTTTTCATCCCTGTCTTTGTTTTTTTCATTCTTATTTTTAAGTTTTTTTTTCTCCAAGGAGTTTTATTTTTAAAGGCAACATTTGGAATCTATACAGTATATAATGTATTGAAAAACTTTCTTTATCCCTTTAATGATGCAGCCAATTTTAGGCTATTATTAACATCTTTTCTTGCCTGCTTTACGGCCGACTGAGGACTGTCGTCATTTTGAGGACAGCCGTGTTTTTGTCTTAAAATGACGGTCACCCAGAAAGATGCTCGTTAACCCTTTGAGGACCAGGCCCAAAATGACCCAGTGGACCGCGCAAATTTTCATTTTTGCGTTTTTTTTTTTTTCCTCCTCCCCTTCTAAGAGCTCTAGCACTTTCATTTTTCTATCTACAGGGCCATGTAAGGGCTTGTTTTTTTCAGGAATAGGTGTACTTTGTAATGGTTTCTTTAATTCTACCATAGCATGTATGATAGAAGCCCAAAAATATTATTTATGAAAATATAAATTGGTGAAATCGTAAAACAGAATGCAATAAGGGCGTTTGGGGGGTTCCTGTGTCTACGTAATGCACTATATGGTAAAAGTGACATGATACCATTATTCTATAGGTCAGTCCGAACACAACCATATGTAGGTTTACACAGATTTTCTACAGGTTTTTTTTATTTTTTATGAAATCCTTTTTTTTTTTGCAATTAAGTATTAATAAAATGGGCCTATTGTGACTCATAACGGTTTCAGTTTTTTACCTACAGGGCTGTATGGGAAGTAGTTTTTTGCACCATGATCTCTAGTTTTTATTAATATCATATTTGTTTAGATCGGATATTTTGAGTAACAAAAAATGAGCATGTGTTTACGCCGTTCGCCATGTGGGATGTAAAATATTATATTTTAATAAATCGGACAATTATGCACGCTACCTTTAACAATATGTTTAGTTATTTATTTATTTTTATATGTTTTATTTGTATAATGAGATGGGGGGGTGATTTGAATTTTTTATTGGGGGAGGGGCTTTGGGGTTCTATTAAAAACAATTTTACTTCTTTTTTTTTTTTTTTTTACACATTTTAAGTCCTCTTGGGGGACTTTTACCTGAAATCATTAGATTGCAAACACTCTACAATGCTTTGCCATGGGCATAGCATTTATCAGTGTTATCGGCGCTCTGCCTTTGGCAGACTCAAATTAGCAGAGCGCTGATCGGACCGCATGGAGAAAGGTAAGAGACCTCTGGCAGCCGACACAGTGATCGGGACCCCTGCAGTCACACTGCGGGTGTCCAGATCGGTAAGTGACAGGAGCTGCTCCTGTCACTTACACTTAAGGGGTTAATGACAGGCTGCAGTGTGACTGGGCCTGTCATTATTAGTGAGGGCCCAAACACTGACTATAGCAAGCCCCCACCTGCTATGAAGTGTGTTCTGCTCTGGAGCACGTTTCATAGCACATCAACAACTCAGGACGTACGGGAACGCCCAGGATCGTCTGATGATAGGCGGCCAGGGCGTACCCGTACATCCTAGGTCGTCTAAGGGTTCAATAGCAAAAAAAAGAGATTGTGGGACATAGCCTAAAAGAGTTATGGCTTTTAGAAGGGGAGGAGGAAAAAATGGACACACAAAAACAAAATTTGGCTGCATCATTGAAGGGGTATTTCACTGAAACATAACTTTCCATATGTTGCTGCTAGAGATGAGCAAACCGGGTTCGGGTTCAAGTCAATCCGAACCCAAACGTTCGGTATTTGATTAGCGGTGGCTGCTGAAGTTGGATAAAGCTCTAAGGTTATCTGGAAAACATGGATACAGCCAATGACTATATCCATGTTTTCCACATAGCCTTGGGGCTTTATCCAACTTCAGCAGCCACCGCTAATCAAATGCCGAAAGTTCGGGTTCGGATCGACTCGAGCACGCTCGAGGTTCGCTCATCTCTAGTTGCTGCCCATGGTGAGACTAACAATTCCTTCCATACTATTCAGTCTCCTTTTACCAGTTCTGAGCTGCTGCTTTCTTCTGAAGACACAAAAATCTGTGTGTGAGCTTTTCTTTTCTTTCCATCTCCCCATCATCCCCTCTCCCCTCCGAGACAGCTGATGTAAACAAATCCCTACCTGCAACTTTGTATCAACTTTGTGATGCCAGGAGATCAGCAACTTGATCTCGAATTAACCCTCCCAGCATTACAAAGAAGCTACAAAGTTGCAGATACAGCTGTCTAGGAAGGGAGGGGGAGAGAAAAGCTCACACACAGTTTTTGTGTCCTCAGCAGAAAGCAGCAGCTTAGCACTGGGGGAAGGAGAATGAATAGATAATAACAAGTATGGCATGAATTCTTGGTCTCATTATGGGCAGCAATATATATAAAGTTGTTTATAGAAATATGTTTAAGTGGAATACCCCTTTAAAGAAATATATATATATGTATATATTACAATATACAACTACACGTGTAGTCGAGTAACAGGTAGACAGGTAGAGAAGAAAGTGTCCCTAGTGTTTAGAGACCCCTCTGACACTCTGGGTAACATACAACATACATCACTGCTCACCTTCCAGCTCTTCTGGCCCTTTGTACCACCTGATGTTGGCGGCAGGTTTGCTGCCACTTGTTGTGCACCTCAGTTCTGCGTTTTGATTTTCTCTGATTGGTCTCTCATAACCAGAGATCTGAGGCTCCTGGGGAACTCCTGCAATGAAGAATAAAAATCATCTAAGAAGACATGTAAGGATGACAGAACATCTCCAGTACCAGCCTGACCTCCCTCGTACTAAACATTGTACCATTCTATTATTGGCTGATAATATTCCCATGGCATAGAGTATAAGATCTGGATATAAAACACCTTAAAAAGTGAAGTCAATCCGCTGCCCCCAATAGGAAACATATACTAACATCACTCCATGGTGGCCAATCCACAACTGACCACCCAATTGATCGAAACCTCCTCCTAAAGTGTCACTGTCGTTTAAATTTTTGTTTTGCATAAATCAATAGTACAGGCAATTTTAAGAAACTTTGTAATTGGGTTTATTTGCCGAAAATGCATTTTTATCATGAAAAAGCAGTTTAAAGCTCTCCCCCCTGTCTTCATGCAGATGAGGCACCAAAACAAAACAACAAAGAGTTAATTTACAGCTACATCAATGGGCTATCTCTTCTATAGTCGGCACTGACCTCTCTGACCTCTGAATACTGGCTTTCACACAGGTTCAGCTGTGTAATCCTTTGTTCTATGCTCTCTGCTGGCGACTAAACTCTCCATAGGTTAGACAGGGCTCGACTGATGTAAAAGAGTCAAAATTTCCTGATAATGAGCAGTAAATAAGAGAGGGGGGAGGGGGACCTAGGGAAAGTCTTTTTGAATGCAAATAATGGCATATTTGCCTAATAAACCCAATTACAAAGTCTCTTAAAATTGGCTGTACTATTGATTTCTGCAAAAAAAAATAAAAAAATAAAAAAACGGCAGTGACACTTTAACCTTTCAGTAGAAAAGAGGATTAAAGACAACTCGGAAGAATTACACAGGTCTACAAGTGTCATGCCTGTCGCTGGAGATATATACTCAACTTACCTAAAACCGTCACCATGGCTTTGGCTATCCTGACCGGCATGGTGAAAATGGAGCAGGTGTACTCGCCCTCATCAGATAGGGCCACATTGCTAATACTGATGGACAGCTCGTTCTTGGTGGATTTGACCAGCTGGATTCTGTTATCTCTGAGGGCTGTGTGGGCAAGACAAGGAGTAAGAACAATGGGGTTATCCTTTAAAATAAACGTAGGGTACAGCAAGTAAACTCACATCTTAGAGGTCACTCTGAAGACCCAGCTCATCTCCTCTCATAGCCAAACCATGACGTCTATATTTATAGACCTAATCCCGATAAATTGTTACTGTCATCCGTGATAAGACATGTCAAAAGTTACTGATTGTGGCGGGCAGGGCCGGCTCCAGGTTTTTGCAGGCCCTTGGATGACAGAGCCTCAGCGGGCCTCTCATTCATTCAGTATGCACCCATCATTGACACACTATGCACAATCATTTGAGACACCACTAACATCCACCAACACACATTGACATTGACTGACACTGAGAGACTGATTGACACAGACACTGACTGACACTAACTGGCACTCACTGACTGACTGTAACTGGCTGACACTGATAAACTGACATAGACACTGACTGACTGACACTAACACACTCAAGCACTGACACACAGCACTTACAGCTCAGTCTTCTCCCTCTTCCTCTCTGTCAGGCTGCTCTCCACACTGTAAGGTTGAGGACCTTCAGGTCATGTGATCAGGTCCTTCACCCTCTCTCTGTGCAGGTCCTGCTCTTTTCTCCTTTGTCTTCTGATGTTCAGCCTGCTTACCCTGCACTACAATGAGTGGGCTGAACTTTAGAACACTGGGCACCTCTCCCTGTCTGGGCCCCTTGAGGCGCTGTGGGCCCAGCACCTGCCCGGGTAAGCCCTGGGCTGACACCGACTGTGGTGTTGGGTTTCACTGCTGAGACCCTCTGCAATCCCAAGATACTGCAGGGGGAGGGGGGAGTATGCAGCAGCATGTGTCTCTCCGTCTGTCAATCAAATCTGACTCTTACTATTTATTTCAGTCTGTGAAGAGAAAGCGTCAGCCGGCTGGTCAGTGGAGTGGAGTGCACAGAGGCCCCAGCTATAGGATGACAGCGGTTGTCAGCAGTGAGACCTGGTGTGATCAGTCACTTGTCTGACATTAGTACAAATGACAGTAACGCTTCAAGGAGCTTTAAATATTTTATTCATTTATGCATCACAGCCTTCTGAGCGCCATGACTTCCGAATTTTCCTATCTAGTAGTGAGTGAACTCGCAATAGAAATAATTCAATCCAATCTCAAGCAATGGCGGTCAATTTTTGACTAGAAAAAAATAGTTCCGCTTTCCAATGTGGAAGTCTAAGAAGACTTTTCCCAGGTATTTGTGCATTTTCAGAACAAATCTATTTTTTTCTAGGCAAAATGAATCACTGCTGCTCGAGATTCCAAGATTCATACTCATTTAGCTTATTGCAAAAATATTAGCCTAAAAGGGTTATCAGGCTATTTTTTTCTCCTACAAATCAACTGGTGTCAGAAAGTTATATAGATTCGTAATTTACTTCTATTTAAAAATCTCCAGTCTTCCAGTACTTATCAGCTGCTGTATGTCCTGCATGAAGTGGTGTATTCTTTCCAGTCTGACTGCTGCCACCTCTGTCCATGTCAGAAACTGTCCAAAGCAGTAGAGGTTTTTTTTTTATCAGAATTTGCTACTGCAGTTACTGATGTGGACAGAGGTGGCAGCAGAAAGCACTGTGTCAGACTGGAAAGAATACACCACTTCCTGCAGGACATTCAGTAGATGATAAGTACCGGAAGACTGGAAATTTTTAAATAGAAGTAAATTACAAATCTATAAAACTTTCTGACACCAGTTGATTTAAAAGAATTTTTTTTCACCAGAGAATCCCTTTGATGCCTACTTCACACAATCATATATTTATATACTGTCCCTTTATATTTCCCATCCCTTTCGAATCCACTTCTGGCTTTGCCACAAAAACTGCAGTAAGTTTAAAAAAAAAAGTGTGTGATTCCAGCCTAAGGCTATATTCACACATAGCATTTCCATCAGTCTTTTTTCAACCAAAACCGGGAGTGGGTTAAAAACACATAAACAACCTTTCCAGTATAATTTTACCCTTTCAGTTCCTTTCCTAATTTTGGTTGAAAAAAAATCTACATTTTCAGAATTTCTGAATTTTGAGGGAAAATAAAAATTAGTTTTATGATGAATCAATCACACATCTCTAATCATAGCATTTTTTTATGGCTTATATTTTGTCGTGTTCAAGGTAAATAATGCATTCGTTTTAGACTTCATTCACATGTTCAGTACTCTTTCAGGACCATGTATTATGTCCGCAATTCAGAAACCAAATTCGTAATTTATTTTTTTTTGTTGCAGATGTTTCTTCCCTAAAAATTACTCCTCAGGATAGAGCATCAGTATTAGATCAGTGGTGACAACCCCCAGCACCTCCGCCAATCAGCTGTTAGCCAGAGCCGTGGTGCTAGGTTAGTTCATTTAGAGCTCAGTTGCAGTAACCTAGCATGGCCACTACACAATGCATGGCGCTGTCCGCACCTCAGAGATCTGATACTGATGAGCAATCATGAAGGTCTGTGATTCGTGGCACGCTGTGATACCTGTGTCCAGTGAGGCAGGTTCGCAGTTCTGTGACATGATACTGAAATCCCTTTCACACAACACTGGATTCAATTACCTCTTTTTTCCCCAAAGTATAGAGTTTGTTGTGCTGGATTGGACCATTGGAGGGAAGACTCTTCATGGTCCTCCACTGTACAGGTTAGGGTCATTTTGCCTCCTGTGGCGACCAAGACGTCTGATGTGACTGGCTGGCTGGCTGCAGAGACACAAAACAAGAATCAGGTCAGCTATTTTATATACTTAGATAAATGTTACAGAGACAAGCGACAAGTCATGTAGTCATACTCTTTGCCCTCTATACTTGTCCAATTCAAATTGATAAAAGGTCTCCCATTCAGAACTCATCCATCAGAAAGAACGACATGCTCTGTGACCTATGCAGAGGCCATTACGCAGAGAAGGGGACCAGACTCATAATGTGAATGGCCTGATCCCATCTTATCTTTACACGGGTGTCACATTTGACTATAATCACATTTGTGATGATAAGGAGGACACTGCTGTAAAGTGATCTCTGCAGAATAGGAAGTTTCCACTTATTATTAGGCCTAGTGGCCAGAATGGTAACTGCAATATTTCAGGATTAGACAGAATTTAAAAGATAATTGTTCTGTGTATTTGCGTAATTTATTTAGATCTGAACCTAAAATTATCATTAATCGTTTGCTGTAATTCCACGTTCGTTCGCTCAAGTTCCGCGTTTTTTCACTAATCGTTCAGTGTAATTGCACACTGTTCATTGTTTTGCTGGGATCAGAAGGAATAAACGATCATAGTAACGATCGCAATAACAATCATAGTAACGATCGTAACTAACGACCATTGTTCTGTGTAATATGGTGAACGATTTCAGGTTAACGATAAACAATCTCGTTTGCGATTGTTTATCGTTAGTCGTTAATCGTTAAAAATCGCTCCGTGTAATAGGACCCTTAGACACCATTACGTTTAATATGGAAACAGTAGGTCACTTTGTGATGACACATTCCCTTTAAGAGTGCAGTCTAAGTACAGTGGGTGAGACCATGCCAAGATGTGGGGAGAACAACTAGGAATCAGCAAATTCCGGAAGAGTCAAAGTGGGAGAATCTACAGACAGAGGATCCATACAGCACCAGCGACTGTCTAACTGTAGATATGGAGAATACATTACAGTCCATAGGGGTGTTACTATAGGGGTCCCCAGTATACAGGGCAGGTGTTACACCTCTCTATACCCAATGTGCTCTTCTAGGCTGGAGGGAGGAGGTGACACGTGTATAGAGGTAATATAGTCTGGGCGTATGTTCCTTTATGTATGTATGTGTGTGTGAGGCATAACCCAGCGCCAGGATCACAGGGCGGAGGGAGAGATTATTACCAACCACACAAGGAGCTCAGAAACCTGGCGATGAGACGCTGAAATGTCACCAAAAGCTGATTATTAGGAGCGAAAGTGTGAGATATGGAAAAAAGACTCGGTGACCCAAAGCTTCCCAGCAAATGGACCCTTCTCAGAGTCTGCAAGTGCATTACACTAATGGAGAGCCATTATCGGGAGGAAGACGGCCTCTTAAGTGTGCAATCGCTCTAATCCTACAGATAAATGTGCTGGAGAGGTGGCGGGCGGAAATTCCAGCACATTCCACACCACCCACTCCATATAGTCACCACCGGTCACTGTACTCACTACTACTGTGATAAGCACACACTACACAGACTGATGGGGGTTATAATACTATGGAATCTATCTATCTATCTGACTATCTATCTATTTATTTATTTATTTATCTATCTATCAATCAGTTTATCATCTATCTATCTATCTATCTATTTATTTATCTTCTATCTATTATCTATCTATCTATCTATCTGACTATCTATCTATTTATTTATTTATTTATCTATCTATCAATCAGTTTATCATCTATCTATCTATTTATTTATCTTCTATCTATCTATCTATCTATCTATCTATCTATCTATCTATCTCCTATATATCTCCTATCTATCTATCTCCTACCTATCTATATATCATCTATCTCTCTATCTCCTATCTATCTATCTATCTATCTATCTATCTATCTATCTATCTCCTGTCTATTATCTATCTATCTATCTATCTATCTATCTATCTATCTATCTATCTATCTATCTATCTATCTATCAATCAGTTTATCATCTATCTATCTCCTATATATCAATTATCTATCTATCTCCTATCTATCTATTATCTATCTATCTATCTATCTATCTCCTATCTATCTATCTATCTATTATCTATCTATCTATCTATCTATCTATCTATCTATCTATCTCCTATCTATCTATCTATTATCTATCTATCTATCTATCTATCTCCTATCTATCTATCTCCTATCTATCAATTATCTATCTCTCTATCTCATATCTATCTATCTCCTATCTATCTATCTATCTATCTATCTATCTCTCTATTTATTTATTTATTTATCTATCAATCAGTTTATGATCTATCTATATCCTATCTATCAATTATTTATCTATCTCTCTATCTATCTATCTATCTATCTATCTATCTATCTATCTATCTATCTATCTATCTATCTATCTATCTCTAAAAACAACCTCCTTCCTGGCCTAAATGGCTGATAACAGAGAACAAAATATTGCACCCAGCTGGATGGTTGGAGAGGACAGGTTTCCTTGGTGCTGGGTCCTAAAAGAGCTTTCTACCTTGGACAGACTATATACAGGAGTAGGGCAACAACCTGAATTTTTGCCCCTGTGGTAAGTTACAGTTTCTCCTTGAAGAGACCCAGCTGATATATGGAGGCTTATTTTCAGGCCAGGCTCCCTGGGTGCTAAATTATGCAAATGAGCTGTCCTCCAGGAGGAAGAAAGCTCTCATATTAGCCAAACCAAACTGTCCTCTAGAGGGAAGAGTCGCCCATCTGTAGACAGCTGATTGGTCCTTGTTCCTGGTCAGTACAGAACGGGGTGATAGAGAGATGGCAGATGGGCTTCTCATGCTTTTGGATGTGACTCTGGTCTGGCCAGTAATATATAGCTCTCTTTCTTCAGGAGCAGACCTAGCTTGCATACCCGATCCCTGGGGCCAAACATCTCTGAAAGAGTGTCAGCTTCATGGGACAGTCACTGCGGCTGCTGGGATCACACGGTGTGCAATCCCCAATATTATTCCACCAAAATATCCAGGCTGGGATTTATAATTGTTTTTTTATTTTCTTTTATCTGCTATTAAGGACCCTGAGAACATGAATTATTAACAAACTGTGGGAAAATCCCACAAGTCCCTTTGGTAGAGAGCGAGGCCTTACAGCGCTTATCACTGCGCCTCTATTAATCGCAACACATCGCTGTAATTACGCCTTCTCCAGCGCTTTAACCTTCTCAAAGGTCAATATATCAACAGCCAGGAAAATCTTTACTGACACACGGCCGTTCACTGTTGTGTTCTGGTGACAGCGGCGTCAGATGTAGACAAGGTCTAATTGGATCCTATAGGATGATCCGTGGTTACCAAGATATCCTGGGATTTATAATAGGAAAGATAGAAAACAGGGTTCATTCATATCTATCTACCCATCTAATGCTACGTTTACACGAGGCGATTATTGGCCCGATCGTACGATTAACGATTTCGAAGTAACGATTTTTTTTTTTATAACAATCAGCGTTTAGATGGAATGATATATCGTACAGAAAATTCATTTTGCGATCGTTTTGCTATCGCTTAAGCCTATCTCGCACATAGGTAAAATCAGTGAACAACTGTTTACACGGAATGATCGGCAAATTTTTTGTGAACGACGAACGACGATTTAAGAACATGTTAAAAGATCAAAATGAACGATTTATCGATCGTTCGCCGCGTTTACACGTACGATTATCATTCGAATTCGATCTTTATCGCGAAAATTCGCCCGATAATCGTTCCGTGTAAACGTAGCATATCTCCTATCTATTATCTATCTATCTATTATCTATCTATCTATCTTCTATCTATCTATCTATCTATCTATCTATCTATCTATCTATCTCCTGTCTATTATCTATCTATCTATCTATCTATCTATATCTCATCTATCTATCTATCTATCTATCTATATCTCATCTATCTATCCATTTATCTATCTATCTATCTATCTATCTCCTATCTATCTATCTTTCTATCTATCTATTTATCTATCTATCTATCTCCTATCTATCTATCTATCTCCTATCTATCTCTCTATCTCCTATCTATCTATCTATCTATCTATCTATCTATCTATCTCCTATCTATCTATCTATCTATCTATCTATCTATCTATCTATCTATCTCCTATCTATCTATCTATCTATCTATCTATCTATCTATCTATCTATATATCTATCTATCTCCTATCTATCTATCTATCTATCTATCTATCTATCTATCTATCTGTATTGTACTTATATATATTTAAAAAAAAGCACTGCAGAATCTGTTGGTGCTATACAAATATTTATTATTATTATTATTATTTATTATGTATAATATAAAAAAACGATAAAAAAAAGAAAACGAGATTCCTCCCTGACAGAAGAGGGGGTAGGGTCTGTCAGTAACGTGTGACTCCTTCCGTCATGTATAGCAGGCGACGTGTGAAGATTTGTCGCTATACTTAGTTCTCAGGAGTGAACTCACAGCTTACAAGTCAGACTTAACCCTTTATCCCTTCTGACTTTCCTTTCCGGGGACACAGACCCCTTACTGTGCTTCTCCTGAGCGGTCCCTGTGGTGTCACCCTAAGGCCATATTCACACACAGTATTTTCGTCAGTCTTTTGGTCAGTATTTTTTCAACCAAAACCAGGAGTGGAAATGACAGGGTAAAATAATACTGAAAAGATCTGCACAGCTTTCGTGTTTTCAATCTACTCCTCTGACTTAAATACTATGTGTGAACATAACCTAAATGTGACCCAAGCATAGTGTACCTATAAACCTGCAGACTCTTTGGCTAAGAGAAGGGAAGAATATAACTGTGTCCTACAATGCTGTAAACCTGGGGGATAAGCACTAGGACCATTTATTAGTAACAGTGACCCAGTATCTGTATGTAGTGGCATAGCTAGCATAGAGACATGGCAGGCAGCTGCAATGGGGCCTGTGCAGCAGGGGGGCCGGGGGGGGGGGGCGGGGAGGGAAGAGCTGTCCTGTATCCTTCTGCTTAACCCCTATGTATTGCAGCGTGTAAGTGACCCAATGTTTTCTTACATGCTGCAACACAAACAAGGGGTTAAAGCGCAGAAGACAAGGACATCTCTGCTTCACTGCACTGATAACCCCTGACCTCTGTTCTCCAGCTGCAGCAATCAAGTAGGAAAATGTGCAGAGAGGTCACGGGTTATCAGTGAATGAGCAGTAAAGCAGAGATCTCCTTGTCTTCTGCTTTTTAACACCTTTTTGTGTTGCAGCATGTAAGTAAATTTTAGGTCACTCACACACTGCAGTACATAAGGGGTTAAGAAAGTAGTCTGCTCCTGCACTTATGTAAGTAACTATAGGGGCTCCTAATGGGCCCTTATAGTTAAATACAGTGGACTGACAGGGCAAGCAACCATTGGCCCTCTGCTCTGCCAGTCACTCTTTTGGCTGCAACTAGGATTCTGGACCTGGCCACAGGAGATGTTTTTTTTTTTTTTGGCCACATCATCGAGTATATATATATATATATATATATATATATATATATATATACACGAATAGAATGCCAGAGGCGCAGAGAAGACTGACCCTAAGGCAGTACAAGAGGGGGGAGAACATAACTGTGTGTTACAATATGGACTAGGCCTAGGGGATAACCACTATAAAATACAATACTACATGTAAAAGAGGGACCTCATAGTCCCCATTTCTTTCATTACTCTAATCTTTAAAGTCATTGTAAAATATCTATCATCAGAGAGGGGTCAGTCATTCAGGACCCTCCTCGATTAGCCAAAGCAGAGGGTGGCACAAAGAGTGCCTCTACCCCTGAACAATCAGTAATAATAGGGATTTTATTGTTCACCCTGTAATGCCTCATTTCTCCTGTGGGGGTGCTGTAGGCTAATAGAACACTCACCGCTAGTATAGTCAATCGTCGTGATCCCATCAATAGAATCAGATTATTGATATTGTATGTAGATGGGGATGTGGCCAAAATGAAGCAAAAGAAGAACCAGGTATAAATGGTAGAGATTGCTCTTGAATGGTAATGGGATTGGGATGTCATGTAGGGAGAGTGGAGTGCACGCCGATACAATGGATTTGCATTCCCTGACCTTTTTTCTCCCTTCATCTTCCTCAGTTAATTACGGGATGTGAACAGCGGTAGAAGCGTGATTACCTGGTGTGTAATTATGATGTAAGATCAGGAGCTGTCGTGTGCTGCCGCGCCTTACCTGCATCACCGCTGCACTACAACAGTATGTAGCAGAGCTGAGGATGTACAAACATAGGTTACTTGGGGATGGACAGATGTAGCTGAGCGGAGACTAATTACATAAGACTGAGCTGAAGTTATGCAGGTGTAGTGTGTGCACTGAGTGGCCATTCGGATGTAGTTGGATTAGGCTGTACTGATGCAGCTGAGCTGAGAGGGTTGAAATGTAGTTGAGACGTGTCTGTATAGATGTAGCTGTCTAGGGTTGTACAAAAAAAATCAGGTGTACAGGTGCAGCAGAGCTAAGACAGTAGACATGGAGATGTAGCTGAGGCCAAAGAGTTGAGCCATTTGATGTAAGTGGCTACGATAAGGATGTACAGGCATAGCAGAGTAATGTTGTCGTGTACTGATGCACCTGAGACGAAAGAATACTGGTGTAGTGTCTGTATAGATATAGCTGAGCTGAGGCAGTACAAGTGTAGTGTCTGTATAGATATAGCTGAGCTGAGGCAGTACAAGTGTAGTGTCTGTATAGATATAGCTGTGCTGAGGCAGTGCAGGTGTAGTGTCTGTACAGATATAGCTGAGCTGAGGCAGTGCAGGTGTAGTGAATGTATAGATATAGCTGGGCTGAGGCAGTACAGGTGTAGTGGATGTACAGATATAGTTGAGCTGAGGCAGTACCAGTGCAGTGGCTGTATAGATATAGCTGTGCTGAGGCAGTGCAGGTGTAGTGTCTGTACAGATATAGCTGAGCTGAGGCAGTGCAGATGTAGTGAATGTATAGATATAGCTGAGCCGAGGCAGTACAGGTGTAGTGGCTGTATAGATATAGCTGAGCTGAGGCAGTACTGGTGTAGTGGCTGTATAGATATAGCTGAGCTGAGGTAGTACAGGTGTAGTGTCTGTATAGATATAGCTGTGCTGAGGCAGTGCAGGTGTAGTGTCTGTACAGATATAGCTGAGCTGAGGTAGTACAGGTGTAGTGTCTGCACACATATAGCTGAGCTGAGGCAGTACTGGTGTAGTGGCTGTATAGATATAGATGAGCTGAGGCAGTAGAGGTGTAGTGTCTGTACAGATATAGCTGAGCTGAGGCAGTACCGGTGTAGTGGCTGTATAGATATAGCTGAGCTGAGGTAGTACAGGTGTAGTGTCTGTACAGATATAGCTGAGCTGAGGCAGTACAGGTGTAGTGGCTGTATAGATATAGCTGAGCTGAGGCAGTACAGGTGTAGTGTCTGTACAGATATAGCCGAGCTGAGGCAGTACCGGTGTAGTGGCTGTATAGATATAGCTGAGCTGAGGCAGTACAGGTGTAGTGTCTGTATAGATATAGCTGAGCTGAGGCAGTACCGGTGTAGTGTCTATATAGATATAGCTGAGCTGAGGCAGTACAGGTGTAGTGGCTGTATAGATATAGCTGAGCTGAGGCAGTACAGGTGTAGTGGCTGTATAGATATAGCTGAGCTGAGGCAGTACAGGTGTAGTGTCTGTATAGATATAGCTGAGGTGAGGCAGTACAGGTGTAGTGGCTATATAGATATAGCTGAGCTGAGGCAGTACAGGTGTAGTGTCTGTATAGATATAGCTGAGGTGAGGCAGTACAGGTGTAGTGGCTATATAGATATAGCTGAGCTGAGGCAGTACCGGTGTAGTGTCTATATAGATATAGCTGAGCTGAGGCAGTACAGGTGTAGTGGCTGTATAGATATAGCTGAGCTGAGGCAGTACAGGTGTAGTGGCTGTATAGATATAGCTGAGCTGAGGCAGTACAGGTGTAGTGGCTGTATAGATATAGCTGAGGTGAGGCAGTACAGGTGTAGTGGATGTATACATATAGCTGAGCTGAGGCAGTACAGGTGTAGTGGATGTATAGATATAGCTGAGCTGAGGCAGTACAGGTGTAGTGGATGTATAGATATAGCTGAGCTGAGGCAGTACAGGTGTAGTGGATGTATAGATATAGCTGAGCTGAGGCAGTACAGGTGTAGTGGCTGCACACATATAGCTGTGCTGAGGCAGTGCAGGTGTAGTGTCTGTACAGATATAGCTGAGCTGAGGCAGTGCAGATGTAGTGAATGTATAGATATAGGTGAGCTGAGGCAGTACCGGTGTAGTGTCTATATAGATATAGCTGAGCTGAGGCAGTACAGGTGTAAAGGCTGTATAGATATAGCTGAGCTGAGGCAGTACAGGTGTAGTGGCTGTATAGATATCATATAGCTGAGCTGAGGCAGTACAGGTGTAGTGTCTGTATAGATATAGCTGAGGTGAGGCAGTACAGGTGTAGTGGCTATATAGATATAGCTGAGCTGAGGCAGTACAGGTGTAGTGGCTGCACACATATAGCTGAGCTGAGGCAGTACCGGTGTAGTGTCTATATAGATATAGCTGAGCTGAGGCAGTACAGGTGTAGTGGCTGCACACATATAGCTGAGCTGAGGCAGTACCGGTGTAGTGGATGTATAGATATAGCTGAGCTGAGGCAGTACAGGTGTAGTGGCTGTATAGATATAGCTGAGCTGAGGCAGTACAGGTGTAGTGGCTGTATAGATATAGCTGAGGTGAGGCAGTACAGGTGTAGTGTCTGTATAGATATAGCTGAGCTGAGGCAGTACAGGTGTAGTGGCTGCACACATATAGCTGAGCTGAGGCAGTACCGGTGTAGTGTCTATATAGATATAGCTGAGCTGAGGCAGTACAGGTGTAGTGGCTGTATAGATATAGCTGAGGTGAGGCAGTACAGGTGTAGTGTCTGTATAGATATAGCTGAGCTGAGGCAGTACAGGTGTAGTGGCTGCACACATATAGCTGAGCTGAGGCAGTACAGGTGTAGTGGCTGTATAGATATAGCTGAGCTGAGGCAGTACAGGTGTAGTGGATGTATAGATATAGCTGAGCTGAGGCAGTACAGGTGTAGTGTCTGTATAGATATAGCTGAGGTGAGGCAGTACAGGTGTAGTGTCTGTATAGATATAGCTGAGGTGAGGCAGTACAAGTGTAGTGTCTGTATAGATATAGCTGAGGTGAGGCAGTACAGGTGTAGTGGCTATATAGATATAGCTGAGATGAGGCAGTACAGGTGTAGTGTCTGTATAGATATAGCTGAGGTGAGGCAGTACAGGTGTAGTGGCTATATAGATATAGCTGAGCTGAGGCAGTACAGGTGTAGTGGCTGCACACATATAGCTGAGCTGAGGCAGCTGAGTTTGTACAGATGTAGCAGTAAACAGCCGTACAGGTGTTGCATAGGCAGAGGTAGCAAATCTGAGATTGTACGGATGTAGCAGAGCTGGGGTTGCATACATGAAGCCTGAGGCTGTATAGATATAACTGAGAAGCCTGTACAGAGGTGAAGCAGAGCGGAGCGTATACAGATCTAGAGTCCAGGTTGTGCACACTAAAGTGAAGCAGTTTTTAAACCAAATGTTATGGAGATATAGTGGAGCTGAGGACGTACAGATGTAGCTGAGCTGAAGCTGTGATTGTCACAACCACAACCATCACTCCTCAGCTCTAGTACATATCAACTCACAATAATGGGTAGAAGCCAGTGCCTTATTACTGGTAATCCCAGTAACCTCCATTGTAATCCACACAGGGTGGACTGGATCCCATTCCCTCTCCCAGACACAGCCCATCAGACGCTGGATCCCAGCATGATCATTTTTCTTCATTTTCTTTCTGGGCGTTCCTGGCCCTAATCCTCGGCTCCCTATAACCGGCAATATTAATAACATAACCCAGTGGAGAAGACGGGGGAGATTGATGACACCGTGTGGTCGGGGAGGTAGCTTTACCAAAGACTAAGGGTGACTAATAGTCCGCCAGCCCGCTATGAATCTAATTAATCTGCTGCTTAGCGGTTTTCTGGGTGACGATGCCACATTAACACCTGCACTGCCAGTCTAGTGTTATATTAGGGCTATATTATTACACCTATAGGGAGTGCTTCCTGGAGGTAACTGTAATTTATTACTATAAGGGCTGATTAGACTGATCATGTGACCTTTCTGTCGTCAGTCTTTTATGTGTCATTTAAAGTACAGTTCAACACAACCAAGACACATACATCAATCTATTCCCTATTCATTCATGAATAAAGATCTATCAATTATTATTGTTTATTTTACGCTATATATGTATTTTTATATAATAAAGCATGCACCATAATACTTTGCAGCAAGACTGTTACTTTTAAATTTTCAGGAGACTCCACCCCCTCCACTACCTTATAAGGGAAAGGACAGGAAAACCTGTCAGCATGCTGCTCTTTGCACCACTGTCTCCTGTATGGGGCAGCGCTGTGCAGTCACCTCATGTGGGGTGTGACTATAATAACAGATTAGATATCCTGATAATAACAGGGGGATCACACTGTACACCCCCAACACAATGATGCAGCTGGAGAACACCCGCCCACCCTTCTCTGCAGTGATACCCAGTACATGATGTGATCTGCCTGTGATTATCACTAATCCAGCCCATGGATAGCAGAAAATGACAAGGTGGCTGCTATCCTGCCAAATCTGTTTATGTAATTCTGCAATGTACTTTACTGTTATTTGTTTTAAATGAACACTAATTAGCTCAAATATAGACACAGCGGGCACCATGCCAGCTCCCCATTCTGCCATCCATACAGTGTGAATGTCAAAGGAAGCCTGGGAAATGCCATCCACTGCAAGATGCTGGGACAGGGCTACAGGAGTAAGAGGGCTGGTATGGAAACTGTCTATTTATCTATCTCCTATATATTATCTATCTCCTATCTATCTATCTATCTATCTATCTATCTATCTATCTATGTCCTATCTATCCATTTATCCATCTCCTATCTATCTATCTATCTATCTATCTATCTATCTATCTATCTATCTATCTTCTATCTATCTTCTATCTATCTCCTATCTATCTATCTATCTATCTATCTATTTATCTATCTCCTATATATTATCTATCTCCTATCTATCTATCTATCTATCTATCTATCTATCTATCTATCTATCTATCTATCTATCTATCATCTATCTATCTATCTATCTATCTATCTATCTCCTATCTATCTATCATCTATCTATCTAATATCTATCTATCTATCTATCTATCTATCTATCTATCTATCTATCTATCATCTATCTATCTATCTATTTATCTCATATCTATCATATATTTATCATCTATCTATCTATCTATCTATCTATCTATCTATCTATCTATCTATCTATCTCCTATCTATCTCCTATCTATCTATCTATCTATCTATCTATCTATCTATCTATCTCATATCTATCATATATTTATCATCTATCTATCTATCTATCTATCTATCTATCTATCTATCTTCTATCTATCTTCTATCTATCTATTTATCTATCTCCTATATATTATCTATCTCCTATCTATCTATCTATCTATCTATCTATCTATCTATCTATCTATCTATCTATCTATCTATCATCTATCTATCTATCTATCTATCTATCTCATATCTATCATCTATCTATCTATCTATCTATTTATCTCATATCTATCATATATTTATCATCTATCTATCTATCTATCTATCTATCTATCTATCTATCTATCTATCTATCTATCTATCTATCTCATATCTATCATATATTTATCATCTATCTATCTATCTATCTATCTATCTATCTATCTATCTATCTATCTATCTATCTATCTCCTATCTATCTATCTATCTATCTACCTATCTATCTCCTATCTATCTATCTATCTATCTATCTCCTATCTATCTCCTATCTATCTATCTACTATCTATCTTCTATCTATCATCTATCTATCTATCTATCTATCTATCTATCTATCTATCTATCTATTATCTATCTATCTATCTATCTATCTATCTATCTATCTCCTATCTATCTATCTATCTATCTATCTATCTATCTATCTATCTATCTATCTCATATCTATCATAGATTTATTATCTATCTATCTAGACCACACAGAAACAGGAGCTTTACCTCCACCAAGATGCAACAAGACCTATGTAATGAGATCATGACAGCATGCTCAATTCTGCCACATGACAAACTTGGCTCTGCTGAACCTGGTATGCTTGGATCTGCTACATCTGTATTTATTGCTCAGTTTAGAATCAAAGCCAACAACATGACAGATTTATATGAGTCAGAATCAAGCACAATATGGATAAGTAAGCTCCTGCACTACTAGACCCCTTCTCTCACATGGCACAAAATATATATACTTAATAAGAATTTCCCTATAAATGATGGTCACCTATGTATAAGGCTAGCCTTAGGGGTAAACACTATGTACTGCCTGCCATCCAAGGCTTGTGACCATCTTGGACAGATAACTTTAGATATAGCAATATCCCTTTAATTCAGTGATTTGCAGTACCACTCTTGACCACCATGACTATAGCAACATTTTTCTGTAGACATTAATGAAACAGCGCCCCCACCACCAACTTTTTTTTTTCCATACAAAATCTTTGCCATAAAGCATTATCTGGAAAGACGTATCTCCATATGCAAGAAGAGTGGCACTGTATATTACAAAGAAATGTGCTTACGTATACTGTAGATCAAGAAGCGTTACCCCTTTAAGAGCGCCTCGGCCCAACCATTAATGTAATATAAATCTTGGCTGAATAATCTTTTCTCTTCAGGTCTTTCAACAAACATTTGCACATATACATTAAGCTCATTATTCTTTCCAGGTGTAACCTCCCCTTCCTTACAGACATGTCTATGTACAAATCCCATGTTTGCGGCATTTGATAGATATTATACAACCTGCAGCCATGGAGCCCTGTTATTAATCTTACACAAGGGTTATTATCACATAATAACAGTCTCACTTGAGATCTAGCATTATACTGGATAATCTCTCAAGCTCTTGGCATGGGGCTGCTGGGTAATCACCATGCAAAATATGTCAATAATTCATTACCATGCCTGCTGGAAATCCCGATATATAACAGCACACCACCAAAGCTATCATCAGAATTCAGCCTCCAAATGTTGGGTAAAAATTAAGTAAAAATAGAAAATTGCTAAATATTTCATTTGTGACTCTCTATCTCTTTGATAAAATGGTTTCTCTAATTTGTCGCCTACGGAGAGAATTTAGATAAAGTCTAAACTTCCTGATCGGCGGGAAGAGAATCTTCCGGAATTTATTACCCAATTACAATCATACTTATTACACAGGGTAGCATTCCTCACTTCATCACAATCTCCCGCCTGAAGGAGCGCGCACATGGATGGCATCAGTAACAATAGGAAAGATGGCAATAGGTTGCATTTAAAGGGAAATTGTCAAGGGGGCGTGACTGCACCTATCAAAGTATAGAGCCAGGGGAGTGTGCTACACAAACTACAGGGCTGGCTCCAGAGCCTCAGCGGGCCCCTCATCCTCACACTATGCACAATCGCTTGAGACATCACTAACATGCACAAACACACATTACTAGCAATACAGATTGATGTGGCAGGCACCGCATATCACAAATATAATGGTTGAGGTGCAAAAGGAACTAGCCAAAAAACGCTATAAATACACAGGAAAGAAACAGTGGCTAGACTAACCAAAGATAATGCACACCCAAAAGTATACAAGAAATATGTATATAATGCAAAAAGATATATTTTATTAACAACCAACAGAAACATACATGTTAAAACCACTTAAAACAGGCCTGATAGGCCAAGATGTAACTACACAAGTGCCCCCCCAAAAATACTAAGGGCAACAAGTAATGTGCCAGCTGGGGTACCACCCTCACAATGAATATCCTGCCTTTATGCAATGTACAATATCAAGTCACATAAATCAATACAAAAAATAAATGAAGAAAAGAAAAATGAAGTATTTACATCAGGTAATCAAAGTCAAAGTATACCACAATAACCTAATCCATAATGTAAACACATGACCTATAGCAATGGCAGGATCCCCTGGCACACAGCACCTACACCCTACAATGTGTTTACATTATGGATTAGGTTATTGTGGTATACTTTGACTTTGATTACCTGATGTAAATACTTCATTTTTCTTTTCTTCATTTATTTTTTGTATTGATTTATGTGACTTGATATTGTACATTGCATAAAGGCAGGATATTCATTGTGAGGGTGATACCCCACTTGGCACATTACTTGTTGCCCTTAGTATTTTTTGGGGGGGCACCTGTGTAGTTACATCTTGGCCTATCAGGCCTGTTTTAAGTGGTTTTAACACGTATGTTTCTGTTGGTTGTATATCTTTTTGCATTACATACATATTTCTTGTATACTTTTGGGTGTGCATTATCTTTGGTTAGTCTAGCCGCTGTTTCTTTCCTGTGTATTCAAACACACATTACTGACACATAGGGCACTATTACACGCAGGGCTGATTCTGGGGTCTCTGCCGCCTGAGGCAAACCTCATGCGGCCACCCCCTCGCTAGCACCCCCCTCCCCCCAGGCGTTCCGGCCCTGCAGCCGCTCACCTGTCCTGCCGCAGCCGTCCCGCCTCCAATTCTCACTGCTGTCTCGCCGTCCTTGCAGCCGCCGTCCCGCTGCCAACGCTCACCGATGTCCCCTTCCACGCTCCCGCGCCGTCAGTCAGCAGCTGTCATCGCCCTCCAGCAAGTCGTGAGTGCCCAGGGTCAGCAGGGGCCACGATGCCCTCACTGACCCCGGGCACGCACGACTCGCTGGAGGGCGATGACAGTTGCTGACTGACGGCGCGGGAGCGCGGAGGGGGACAGCGGTGAGCGTTGGCGGTGGGACGGGACGACTGCGGCAGGACAGGTGAGCGGCTGCAGGGCTGCTGTCTGCCGCCCCCTGCAGGGGCGCAGAATCTGCCGCCTGAGGCGGAATACTCATTCCGCCTCATGGCAGAGGCGGCCCTGATTACACGTAACCATAATCGTCCCTATCCGGATGATTATCGTTCCGTGTAATAAAGACAATGATCAGCCGATGATTGTTGTCATCGGCTGATTGTTGATATAGGTTCTGACTTATAATTGTCGGACGCCAACTGCCCATCACTACATGTAATAGCGGTGCGCGCCCAGTGTTGACGATATGCAAAGATTACATTACCTATCCAGGCTGCAGGGCTCCTCTTGTTCTGTGCTTCTTTCCGGGTCAATCAGTGATTGGCTGAGCAGCCTGTCAGCTGAGACAGGCCACTCTGAAGCTGGAGCGCATGAACCCGGGGAGAAGCACAGAACAAGAGGAGCCCTGCAGCCTGGATAGGTAATGTATAAAGTTTAAACAAGGGCTGCAAGGACATCGGTAACGATTATCAGGCCGTGTAATAGGCCTAGTAAACAAGCGCTGATCTACCAGATCCAGAGGTGCAGGTCCTGCTCCTGTGTCTCCTGATGTTCAGCCTGCTCTCCCAGCAGTACAGAGGCAATGTGGGCCCCTGCACTTGCCCAGGTAATACCTGTGCTGACAACGGCCATGACAAACTATCTAAGCTCTGCTTCATGGTGGAGGGGGAGGGGGGGGGCACAGTTATATCAATTTAGCTTCATTTTATAATTTGGTCTCCTTTTTAAAGTTTTTTTTAACTGGATTTTATATTGAGGACTGTAGTCCTCCAAAGGACTGCTTTTTTTTTTTTTAATTGAGAAGCGGCACCACTCTTGCCATTGTTTATGTATGCAATACCAGACACAAGCAATACCAGACACAACAGACATAACGTGCAACATTTAAAAAATAAAAAATAAATAAATAACATTTGAGTCCCAATAGGAACGCCACAAACAAAACAAAACAAAACAAAAAAAACTAATAGGAATGTTGTGCCTTCACGTATTAACCCGTGGATAGGAGTGGGACTTTTTCTGGAAGTGACTAGTCTTGTCTGCTCTCTAAGGGTGGATTATGTTTATATTCATCTACGGCCCTTCAAAATGATGCATGGACGCTTTTAAGGGGTTGTCATTTTTTCATATACTCTAGAGCAGTGCTTCTCAATTCCACTCCGCGCCTCACCAACAGGTCATGTTTTGAGGATATCCCATACAAAGGACACCTGTGATAATACCTGATGCACTGAGTATAATTATATCACCTGTGAAATACTAAGGAAATACTCAAACCATGACCTGTTGGTGAGGCCTGAGGACTGGAATTGAGAAGCACTGCTCTAGAAAAGAATTCTGAGTTAATATGGGGGGTGGGGTCATCTCTTCAGGAGTCCTATCTCTTGGCCAGGAAAAACAGAAGTTACAAAGAGCATCTCTTGCTCTGAAGGACCTGCCCTGCCCTGGACTACATAGACAACTCACTGATTTGAATAGGCACTGTGTAATGCTTTAATTGCCCCGTGGTGGCGCTGCAGGGAAACTGCACTTTATGGGGAAGAAAGAGGCATCATCTGCGCAATTTTTTTCAGCAGGTGGTACTTTTTATGGTGGTTGCACCAAAATTATAATTAGGTGTAATGCCTTGATAAACCTAGTGCTATTTTCTTCCTACAATTTTTTGGCAAAAAAACACCAGGGTAGGTTGACTTCTCACTATCAAAGTAGCTAATAAGAAAGCACACCCTCTTAGAGCTTTAAAAAAAATTAATAAAAAAGTGCGCAAAAACGTCAGATTTTACAGTGGATCACAAATGATTACTGGGGGTCCCAGGAGGAGGACACTTTGTGATTTGTTTATTTTTAAGAGACCTTTCAAAGTGGAGAACCCCTCTTAATTGAAAGAGATAATAACAATAATCTAATAGATCCATCTCTTTTTACTTTGCGCTGATAAAAAAAAAAAAAAATCAATCAATCATAAACATAGTGTTTACATTTACAATCCCTCCTGATTCTGTCTCCGTTTGAATTTCCCTCTATTTGCAGGTCCCCGAAGCTCCAGTTGGTGTAATTTTTTCTTTACTTCCTGGTTTGGGCTCTCCCATGATGCACTTTGTCTCCTGTGATGTCTCACTGACTCTGTAAAACTGTTAGATGGCTTACAGCTGGTTCAACCAATCAGAGCTGAGCAACTAGTGTCATTTGACAAAAGGAGGTTGGCCTAACAAGGCTTAGGCCCGCCTCCCTCTTGATGATGTCATTGTCACAAAATGGCTGCCACAGAACAGGACTAACTTTGGCTCCAGCCACTTTCCTATATGAATTAGCACTTGCAGAGGGGCCATTAGGTATTCTGCAAAGTAGAACACAGGTCTTCTTCCCATGATTTTACATAGGGAATGGGTTGTGACAAGGGTTTAAGGTCCCACCCTAGGGCAATGGCTTGCCATGTAGATTATCAGTTCAGATATTCCATCGGAGTTCTGCTTGTTAAAAAGGTCACAGAAACGCTAGGCTTTTCATATAAACCACTAAAAAAAACCTGTGAAAAAATATTATTTCCTTCTCTATGTGTTTTGCAAATGGCTCCGATTCATTTCTACACATGCAGGTACGGAGAGCAGACACTAGCCCCCAGAGGATACTATAGACTGTGGTATATTTGGGCCAATTATAGTGTCCCCGCACCTACACATACATGGCAGCTCCTACAATAATAATTCCCAGGGACATTGTGCAGCTGACTCAGCAGCTCTGTCTATAATGTAGGTTACAGTCTGGGAAAAAGACATAGTACTACGCTCAGCATTATAAAGAGCGGCATGGAGACGTTTCTGTACAGTGGTCTGACCATACTGCACATCATTCAGCTTTACAAAAAACTGATAAATGTTTTATTAAAATTTTTTTTTTTTTTTTTTTTTTAACAATTGACGACTTATATTTACTTACAGGTCTGGCATTGAAAACCTATTTTGATATATTTTGTTAGCAAATAGAAAGAGATGTACCCTCTAAATCAGGGATGTAGAACCTTCGGCCCTACAGCTATTGCAAAACTAAGCGAAGCGAAGCTTTGGCTGTTCAGGCATGATGGCAATTGTAGTTTTGCAACAGCCACAGGGCCGAAGGTTCTGGGGTATCTGGGGCCCACCAGAGGTTATGATCCTGGGGGCCCACCAGTGAAGAATCAGTAAGAAACAACATGTCAGTCAATGTTAGTGCAGGTTCTAAAGCTGGGGGCCCACCGGAGGATCCTCCGGTACTCTGGTGGGCCAGTCCGGCACTGTGTCTCTTACAGTGGAGGACCCAGAAAATCTCTGCATTACATAAATCGACCTTTAAAAGAGAAATGTGTAATTCTTCATTCCTCCTATAGAGGCACTGCAGGGATATTAAAAACATGAGGGAGCTTTATCAAACATAGTGTAAAGTGGAATTGGCTCAGTTACCCCTAGCGACCAATCAGATTCCACTTTTCATTTACAAAGAATCTGTGAGGAATAAAAGGAGGAATCTGATTGGTTGCTAGGGGCAACTGAGCCAGTTCTGTTTTACACCAGTTTGATAAATCTCCCTCATGGTGCTATTACCGATGCAAGGGGTTTGATTTAAAGTGGTTTTCTGTGTCATAATTATCAATATCCAATGATCAGTTACTTGTTAAAGCCCTGGCAACCCCAACACACAATAAATGGAGGTGGAAACATTATATAGTGTCCGGGCTGTAGTAACCTACTATGGCTCTCACTGTATGTTGCCAGTGCCACTGCTGGGGAAAATACTGTAGCTGATCGGTGGAGTGCCAGGTGTTGGCACACCACAATTACATATTAAAGGGCTGATTTTTCCTTTTAAATCAACTCATGCCAGAAAGTTATATGAATTTGTAATTTACTTCTATTTAAAAATCTTAAATATTTCTGTACTTATCAGCTGCTGTATGTCCTCTGCAGGAAGTGGTGTACTCTTTCCAGTCTGACACAGTGCTCTCTGCTGCCACCTCTGTATGTGTTAGGAACTGTCCACAGCTGTAACAAATCCCCACAGAAACCCCCTCCTGTCTTGGACAGAGGTGGCAGCAGAGAGCACTGTGTCAGACTGAAAAGAAAACACCACTTCCTACAGGACATACAGCAGCTGATAAGTACTGGAAGGCTTCAGATTTTTAAATAGAAATAAATTACAAATCTATCTAACTTTCTGAAACCAGTTGATTTTAAAGGAGTTTAAAGGAGTTTTAAAGGAGTATCAGAAAACCTCATTAAAAGCAAATGTATAGCTATATGAGAGATATCGCTCCTTTCAGTGGTGTCAACCATCAATAACAACACGCAGGGCTGACGCTACGCCTCCGATACGAGTAGTAAGGCGTTTTTCTGTCTGCCACCATCTACAAGCCTCAGATTACCTCCAACGATGCGAGAAACAGAACAATGGTGGAGGATGTAAGTACATATCATAGGACTGTGTTAGAGCAGCATTAATTGTATGCGTACGGCACAGTGACTGAGCTGACTGCATAATGACAGCCTCTCCTTTGAATACACCTGGTGATCTGTATATATTATTTCATTTTTTTTTTTTTTGCTGCGTTCACCTCTTCCATTACCATCCAAATGCGGTTTTGACAGCAGGAGAGGAATGATAATTTTTGGGAGAGTGACAGAGATAAATAAAAAATCACACGCATGTAATCTCATGCATATATTTACAGTGCAAATTTCTGCAGCGTGGAAAGAAGCCTTTTATTACCGAGGAAGCCACCACCAGTCATTGTCTGATAAGTAAATGTTGTGTAAAATTAAATGCGGGCCTGACCTGCCATGTCATCACTATAAACAGCCGTCTCCATTTATATGGCAGAAGTGTTAGGAGATTCTCCTGCGGCTAGATGGCTGTGATCATGTGCTTACAGATTAAAGCGCTACAAAAACATGGCCACGTTTCCCCCTTTCTTGTCTTCAGTTCAGGTGCGGTTTGCAATTAAGCTCCATTTACTTCAATGGAACTGAGTTCCCAACCCCACCCAATCTGGAGCCACGAGAGGGGAAAAAGTGGCCATGTTTTTGTAGCGCTGGAAAACCCCTTTAAGTCAATTCAGAAAGGCAGATGGACAACCGGCCATGGTACTACATTAGACGTGATGGACAAAAACTCAGTAGGGCTTAAAGAGATATTCTAACCTGACAAAGTTATCCACAGCATAAGGGGTAACAATCTGATCACGGAAGGTCCATCCGCTATCTCAAATTAGCGTTAGAATTAGGGATGGTCCGAAACTGCCGAGGTTCGGGTTTGTATGAACCCATACACTCGGCATCAGATTCCCGCTGTCTGCCCGCTCCGTGGAGCGGGTGGATACAGCGGGAGGACCGCCTGGAAAACTAGGATACAGCCTATGGCTATGGCTGTATCCCAGTTTTCCAGGCGGTCCTCCCACTGTATCCACCCTCTCCACGGAGCGGGCAGACAGCAGGAATCATTACCGAGAGTTCGGGTTCGCACGAACCGAACTCGGTTCGGACCATCCCTAGTTAGAATGAATGTGTGCCACAGCTACATTTATTCTCCATGGGAGCCACAGAAACAGCTGAGTAGAGTGTTGTGCTGTTTTTGGTAGCTACCATAATAAATGAGTGTTGAGTCACTATTCTTGATATCGTGGGGGATTTCGGTGGTTGGACCTCCCGCAATCGGCTCATCATCCTCTATACTGTGGATACAAGATGGGAATACCCCTTTCTGTCTGGTTTTACAAACCCCATTTTGAAACACCCAATTAGGACATTTGAGTAAACAGAGGGTCTCCCTCATTGGGGGTCTCAGTCAATGAGATCGGCTGCAAAGAATGTCGCTGGAGGTCTCACATTAGTGTTGAGTGAACTTCATGAAAGTGTCCAGGTAGGGCAACTTCTCTGAACCCAAACACTAGCATTTGACTCCCTGCGTCTGAAGAAGGTGGATTTAGCTCAAGGACTGGCTGGAAAACATGGGTACAGCCTACGGCCTATGGATGTATACAGGTTTTCCAGGACTCTCTAGGCCGGCATCCAACCTCTGCAACAGTGGGGAGCAGAGCTTCTGGGTTCCGAGAAGTTGCCGAACCCAGATCCTTTCTTGAAGTTCGCTGAGCACTACTCAACATACAGTATTTATTACACGAACAGCTCATTAATTTCACAGGGCACCATGTAATACCTGATATCTCCTGTGGAGGCACTGCAGGGACACTGAACGTGTGTGTTACTATGTTCTTTTATAATATACAGTTGATCTTTGGATTTTGCAGAAGTGGGGCATTCTCTGATCAGCTAATTTAGAGGGGAAATCTTCTAAGTGGTGGTCAAATGTGAATAACCCCTCAGATATTTTTACAAGGCATAATTCAGTTAACTTTAGTTCGCTTGATTTTCTTCCACTGAAGAACAGGGTTATGTCTTGCAAGGAAAGCACAATCATACAGAAGTAAATCATAATGGAAGGTGCACAGCCGACAAATCGCACAGAACAGAGATGAGAGTCTACTATAAAACTGATGTTAAATGACTTTGGCCCGGGTTAAGGTTGATCTCTCACCACCCAGAACTTTACCTCATTACCTGAGTGTTTTGGATGGATCATGACCTCCATCTTGAACAGATAGCGATGGGTCATGATCTGGCCAGTCTTCTGTGTAAGGAAATACTTCCTTTACTAGATATTACAGAACCAGCAAAGAAAGATGAGCAGGCAGAACATGATAACAATCGAGAGGAAGCGAGTATGGCCAAGTGCTGAATTCTCTGCATTGCAGGATAACTTAATGGCCTTAACCGGCCATACATGTAATACATGAGCAAGCCCTGTAAGTTAAAAGAGAGCACCATATGTAAACTTACCCTTAGGGTAGCTTCACACACCGTATCGCAGCGGATTTTCTGCGGATTTTTTCAGCAGATTTGATCTAAATAACTGAACACAGCATCAAATCTACACGATCAAATCTGCTGCAGATCTGCTGCGGATCCTGTACGTGTGAATGCACCCTTAAAAGGAGACATAGTTAAGGGAGAAGCCTGGCAAGGAGGCTTTTTTTTTTTTTTTTTTTTTTTTTTTAAAAGGCAGGGGCAAGGGGGAATATAAAAACATGCCTCTCCAGCTGGGCTCTGGGATCTCCACGCAGCCGATGTCGCAACCAGGTTATTGACTGCCCGCTTAGCCAATCATTGACTGGGGTGGCACACTGCTACACTCACTGATTGGCTGAGCGGGCAATCCATCAGGCAGAAAGGCATTTTCCCTCTCGCCGCGACATTATCAGGACTCGGAAGGGGGAATGCCTACCAGTGAGGGTCCTGGAGCCGATGTAGATAAGGGTAAGGTGTCTGATCCTCATGACAGGGCATAAGTGTCTGCCCCCATTTGAATGGAGCTACATTTCTGCAACCAGCGCTCTATTCATTGTCTATGCACAGTGGGCATTGTGGGCGCATTGTACTCCGCAGTGGGTGCACCATCTTAGGTGGGACATGGAAGGACTCTACATAGCTTTGCAGACATTTTTTAAAATACATCTATAAAAAAACATATGTTCTGAACCAGTCATCAATAAAAAAATGGTTTATGCCTATAGTTGCTGTGTTGACTAATATGTCACACTCCCTTTCATTTGTTCCCTTTGTATTGCTACCAAATGTATGCTAGGAAACATTAGGAGACTAGAAAGGCAGTGTGACTGCAGGATCAGACTACACTTGATTTGTTTGTTGTCTGTTACCATGGAGGCATGTAGGTCTGCAGACACAAAAGGGTAGGAGATGTTTAATGAAGACTGTGTTTAACAGTAGATGCATTAGAGAGTTAAAAAGAAATTGGCTGCAAAGAAGTGCACAGTCTTTAAGCAAACAACCCAGTAGGAACCCATGGAGTTTGTGCGACCCATAGTAATGTAAGTGCCACCAAAGTAGGACATCTTTAAATAAGACATATTTGTTGGTAGAAGTCAATGGGATGCAATAAAAAGATGCTTTGCGTTTTTACACTGAATCATATGCAAACAAGCCAACTTTCCAATTATGAAAGCCTTCAATACAAGGAAGGCAGCCATGTTGGGTGACCAATATTATATTAATAGCTTTTATAATTCAAATGTCACCAATAGCATGAGTCCTGGTTCACACATGGCTGTCGTCCTTGTCATAGGAAGATCATGCAGACATCAAGCATAAAGCAAAAAACATTCCATAGGGCAGAAAGCGGGGGGGGGGGCCAAGAAAAAAAGAAAACCGAGCACCAAAATTATAATAATGGACTCCAGCTTGACAGCAAATGATGATCAGGCAATGAATGCGCCTGGAAATCAATAGTTTGTTCTAGCAAAATCTAAAATTGAAAGCATTATGTCTAATGCCGGCATACCGCAATCAGAAAATATTAGAAAAATACCTTCTGGAGTAATATCTATAGATAACATTTTATGCAATGGCTTTTCCAAATTATCTGTAATGCAAACAAAAGGATATAGCAGAGATTACATTCATAGCGGATGGAAATGGTGAATTGTGTACTGACAGTAAATCAATGCAAAAAAAAAAGCTCTATTCTGAAACCTGAAGCTCACCGCAGATGATGTGAGGGGCGGCAGCCTACACTTCCTTCTTTTTCATGTGGGTTTGTAAAAATTTGAGAACAAGAAACAATCATGGATGTTACCCTATACCCCTCAGGGGAGAGTCTGTGAAGGACCAGCAAAGGGTTGATCCTTTAATGGAGACTCCAGATCTGCTGGAATTCTATCATTCCAATGCTATGCAATGTTGCAAAAAAAAAAAAAAAGTGAATGTAACCTTTTTGTAAGGTAACATAGACAAAAGAAACTAGTATGAAAATTGAATGCAAAGCAATGTATCAGAAAGTTAGGGACTAATATCAGTTTAAGATTAAGTTTTACTCTTTTTATATGTGTTTTTTCTTTATATACATCGTGTTGACTGAGCTGACACAGCTATTTATCGAAGATGAGGGAAAGTCTCATGGTTTCCGCACCATTGCATGCCCTTCCTGTATCGTTTGCATGGTATACATTGAAGAAAGGCAGGCCCATAGTGAGGTCAAGGACTGGCATTTGTTCCTCCCTCCACATCCCTGGGCCCATCCCAGTCCTGCGTAGGTTCTTGCATCCCAATAGCAAAGGAGATGGCGACCACCAAGCCTAGACTCCCTCTCTCAATGGCCCATGCCTGTATAGTATACTATATCTACCCTTTCTTAGGTCCATCTCCTTTCTACAGTTACAGGTCTTCATTAGGACGTCACAGGGCAACATTTCTGTCAGGCAACATTATTTTGGGGCTCTTTAATGGGGGTGTCCAGGTGTATATACCATAAGATCATTGAGACAAGACCGCACTAGTGTTGAGCACACTTGCCAATTCTTCGGGTTCGGCAACGTTCTTCAAACCAGAACATTTAGCATCCAACTCCAGGATGCTGAGAGTCAAATGCTGAGCATTCGGGTTTGGAGAACATTGCCGAACTTGAACAGTTTGACAAGTTCGCGCAACACTAGTCAGCACTATACCAGTGACTATGAGCATGGTGGAAAGGGAGGGACTCCTTGATATTTTATTCAATCCCATCCATGGGTATATTTTATATCCTTAAAGAACTGTATATGTATTCCAGGAGAAGATGAACCCTGCCCCTTCCATCTTTGCCACCAAGGTCAGGGCATTGACATAGCGTACACTAAAGCCTGTTCTTGGCTCTTTTAATTGAGTCGTACTTATAAATTCTACGGAGAACCCCTTTGAAAGGGAAGATTATGAATACATCTTATCTGTAGCCGCACATAACAAATCGTTATTTTATACACTTTTCAATTTATATCCGAACAATTATTTGTTATTTATTGCTGTCCGGAGCTCCTCTTCTCGGCAATTTTCTGTCAATTTCGCTCCTGATTGTCATAACTGTCCTATTCTTACAGCTGACAAGTATTAATGCTCGGCTGCTTATTATTCTGACAGGGAACGGGTAAATCTATGTACGGATTCTCTGAATGCAAAGGGATTAACTCTCTTTCACCCTCTGAGAAAGCCAAGGCTCGCTTCTTCTATTTTACGAGACGTGTATCTTTGGAAAGTCTACTGCACCGGGGAACCAAATAATAGACACAAAATGGCTGCCTGGGAACAATCATAGGCAGCGGTATAATACGAGGTGTGATGTCAAGAACGACAGGTGTTGTTTGGTCCTGGTCATCCCTTATTAGAGACACAAAAAAGCCGGCATGAGTCACTGAAGATCCCCTATTCACTGAGAATAAGGCCATTATTTGACTTTCGACAAAGGGTAAAATGACCTCTTCAATTTTACACCCTCGTGCCATGTGTTAGGGTACGGTATGGTCTCTCTGGAGTTTGGTGCAACGTATGGTCTCTCTGAAGTTCACTTGTCATTTAGAATTGTATATTTATAGCATAATAATATTAAAAGGGTATTCCACCTCTATACATTTATGGCTTGACCACAAAATAGTGACAATAAAAGTCATAAAGATAGTGGAGGCATCAATAGAACATTGAGTCACAGAATTGGATTGGCCGTAAAGGACAGGTCCTCCAATCAGAACAGCAAACCGATCCACAAGATGGGCCATAAAGTCATAAAAATAGAGATCCCCTCAGTAGGGGGGAGGAAGAGCACCACCTATCAAGAGAAGAGGAGTGCCAGAAATGTCTTATAAGGTAAGGTCCCCCCTGTGGGGCATTTTAAATCTTGAAAACAACACCCTCCAAAACATGGGCCATGGAAGTCATAGAAATAAAGGCTCCCTCAGCGAGGGTGCTTCCTATCAGGAGAACAAGAGGGCCACAGAATTAGCCATACATGGTTTACATAAAGTTCCCATCTGCAGGACACCTATCAGGAGAACAAAGGACAGCATAGGTCATAAACATCCTAAACATCCCCTAGCAAGTGCACCTCCTATGAGGAGAACAAATCACCTGATCAGCAAGATAGGCCATAAATATCATAGAAGTCCACTCAAAGTAGGCATTTTGTACCGGAAGGGCAAGGATCCCAGTCCACAGAATTGGTCACAAATGTCTTACAAATTTAGGTCCTATGTGTGAGGCATCTCCTTTTAGAAGAACAAGGGACGCCATTAAAAAAATGTCATAAAGAAAAGGGTCCTCTTGATGAAAAAGTAGAATCAATTGTATAGGATAGACCATGAATGCCTCACGGGTAGTCAACCAGTCTGAGCACCTCCCTTGTTTAGCGTCTAGAAATGAGCGAACCGGTTTCGGGTTTGAGTCGATCCAAACCCGAACGTTCGGCATTTGATTAGCGGTGGCTGCTGAGCTTGGATAAAGCTCTAAGGTTGTCTGGAAAACATGGATACAGCCAATGACTATACCCATGATTTCCACATAGCTTTAGGGCTTTATCCAACTTCAGCAGCCACCGCTAATCAAATGCCGAAAGTTCGGATTCGGATTGACTTAAGCATGCTCGAGGTTCGCTCATCTCTATTAGCGTCCCTATACAGCATGGCATTGGGTTAAACATGATTCCAAATTAGTGTTCAGTTGTCCTAACCACACCAATAAAACCACTCACTTATAACTTGTTCTCTTGGGCACTCTTGTTTGAGCACAAACACCCAGTCTAACTAGTGTAACCTACATTATCACAAACAATTTTTAGATGCCGCCTAAACTGTGCTGACCTGGGAAAGAGGCCTACAGTGAACACAGCTGTAAGACTGAATCAATGGAGAATTGTGCAGGTGGGTAAAACAGACCCTTAGCAGGTATCAAGCCAACACTGGAAACTATTAGGCCTTGCAGTGTTTGTTGCCTTAGACAGGATGACAGATTTGTTGTCAAACTAATCCAATATAGCGGTCTGTACAATCCGCCAGGCCTGATAGCGAATGTGCTCTGAACTCTACTGTTCCCTGGAGATGCCTCCTTCTATAAAAATAATTTATGGCACTGTGTTGTCTGTGCCCACAGTAAACACTATGTTCATGTACAGGAGAGAACTCTGGCGCCAGGCAAACAGAGGGATTTCACAATCAGAAGTCTATCAGGTTTACAAATAGTGGTCCCTGGCCTATCTTACGGTGAGAACCAGGCTCAATGTGATCATACATGTCTATTGTTATCATGCATACAATTTTATGTATTTACTAGAGATGAGCGAACCTGGAGCATGCTCGAGTCCATCCGAACCCGAACTTTCGGCATTTGATTAGCGGTGGCTGCTGAAGTTGGATAAAGCCCTAAGGCTATGTGGAAAACATGGATATAGTCATTGGCTGTATCCATGTTTTCCAGACAACCTTAGAGCTTTATCCAAGTTCAGCAGCCCCAGCTAATCAAATACCGAACGTTCGTGTTCGGATGGACTCGAACCCGAACCCGGTTCGCTCATCTCTAGTATTTACCTATGCTTACTACAGTA
The DNA here is from genome assembly GCF_027789765.1 of Dendropsophus ebraccatus. Classification (NCBI taxonomy): domain Eukaryota; kingdom Metazoa; phylum Chordata; class Amphibia; order Anura; family Hylidae; genus Dendropsophus; species Dendropsophus ebraccatus. Next base: position 24,423,510 of record NC_091466.1, on the reverse strand, counting down.
GGTGTTGGGTGTTTGGCTTGGTATCGGCTTCCCTTTTAACTGGGCATTTTTTTTTTATTATTATTTTAACAAAATCTTAATAATTTAACTTATTATTATTATTTAAATTTGTTTTTATTATTATCCAGTTTCTTATGTGCTTCTTGTTTCCCAGTTTTCTTCCCCTCTGTTGCCCTATCAATCCTGTAATTACTGTATTAGCCTTCCCTTAAAGGGAATGTATCACCTACATGGGGGCAGCCATATTGTCTGAGCTTTTTTTGTCCTGTTAACAGATATGTTTCACAGCAGTTAGGTGGACATAGGAGACAATAGACTGAAGGGTACCCTATTGACTTCTTTGGAAGAATTTTCTTGTGTACAGGTTATTGTGCAGGGAGGGGAAATGGTTGAGCGCTGCCCTATTACATGGCTCGATGTTCCAGGGAATGGCCTGTCATCTCATCGCTCGCTTACCCCATCATTCCCAGCTGGCTGTCTCTGCGTGTAACAGCAGTGGGAGGGGCCGTCCAAGTGATCCTTACATCGTTCGGGCAGCCAATTGAGGTTAGTGGCGGTCTGCTGCCTCTGCTTCTATTACTCGATGTGACACACAGCAGACAGTTGCTGCCCAAATCAGGATCTTTTAACATGTTGAAATGCCACGATTAGCCGACATAGTGCACGTCGGCTGATCGTGGCCTTGGGGCTATTACACCAAACAATTATCGGCCTCTACGGTCATTAATCGGCCAAGTAAAGCTGATAACCGTTTAGTATAATAGGGCTTTTAGATTCCTTAAAGGGGTAGTTGACACCCCCCCCCCCCCCCCCCGAAATAAAATTGACTGGCGCCAGAAAGTGCCAGAGATATGTAATTTACTTCTATTACAAACTCTCACTCCTTCCTTTACTTATCAGCTGCTGTATGTCCTGCAGGAAGTGGTGTATTCTTTTCAGTCTTACAAAATGCTCTCCGCTGCCACATGTGCCCATGTCAGGAACTGTCCAGAGCATTAGAAAATCCCCATAGAACACCTCTCCTGCTCCCAAGACTGGAAAGAATACACCACTTCCTGCAGGACATACAGCAGCTAAAGATAAGTACATTACAAATCTCTGGCACTTTCTGGCACCAGTTGATTTGAAGTTTATTTTTTTCTGAACTACCCCTTTAAGAATATTTTCACCATAATTCTTGGAAAGTGAAGATGGCTTCTTCTGGTTAGGGCTTCTGAGTATTGTGTACAGTGACGCCAAGTCCCACCCATATTATGGATCTGCCCTTTAAGCGTTGAATTCCCAGAATCCTGTGTGCCTGGGGCTCGTCTGTCTTCCTGTCTCTCCCTCATGAACACTGATGGGGACAGAAGTAGGTCAGGCCACCGGTGCTGTGACATTCGCAGGCAGCTGCTGGGGCCTCATTAGTTGCATTTAACACACACATCAGTCCCTGTACTTCTCCCGACAGGAGACCTGCAGCTTTAATTGTGCTGGATCGGCCTCCCTCTAATTAGAGCAGTCCTAATTACCGCCGCCTCGTTAGCACTGGTGAAGCTCCCGTTAAGGACGCTGGAAAGGGCATCACATTTTTTTTTATTTGTCGTGGCTTCTGGGCATTTTAACTACTTAGGTGCCGCCACAGCATCCCTGCCGGCGCAACATGTGTGGCGTGACATTGAAATGACATTGTCGCCGCTCGTCTGACGTTCTCACGTAGCTCATTTAGAGCTGCCTGCTTGGAAATAAATGCTTTTACATACAACATAAACCTCATTTGCCCAAGGTTACAGATGACACAATTACTAAATCCATCTGTGATAAATCAGGATATCGCGGGAGTATTTTAGTTGTGTAAGTAAAATTTAATTATAATGCCCTCTAGCTGTGATAAATAATAAATAACACGAGACCAACCGAAAGGTGCACGTTGTGCAGGCAAAGTTCTGCAATCTGATGCCTGGAATTGGTAATAAATGACTGCCCATAGGTTACTACACTACAGTTCCCAGCATGCTCTGCAGGTCATTTTCAAAGAGAAATCGTGGACAGCTATCAGTGTAAAAAAGAAAAGTTGCAAAATGTAAGTGCAAGTTTCTTACTTTTCTGCATTCCAGGCACATCTAGACTTTGTCCGACAAAGGGGTGTGGCTCTTTGGAATGAAAGGGCGTGGTTTAAGTGGAGTAAGATGAATAATAAGTAACTTTTGAAAAAGTTGTAAAATTTGGAAACCCCCACCCTAAACCACGTAATAAAAAAGTGCTTTCAAAAATTATGGAACTTGATCATACATGGCAGGACAATTTCATGGATTTGGCACAATTGAAACTTGGTATCATAGAGAAATTTAGAAATTATAACTACCCTCCCCCCCTAATGTGTCTATGTTTCCTGCAGGCAGTAAGACTTAGCAGGCACTAATGTAGTGCTGACATAATGTATCCCCTTTAATCCTGCAGGGATATTCTGCGTCTAATGCTGGTACATCAACTGGAAAGGTTGTGGTGCTCCGACAAGCAATGCATCTCCTTTATTGTTTACCTGGCTCAGTGCCTACATTTGGTATGACCCAGTATTGTGCTTAGTAACTTGAATAGGACTGAGTTGCAGTACCAGACTCAGCCACTAAGACATGTATGGCTCTGAGTCTGGTAAACAATGACGGCTATGCAAGGCTCCCTTCAGTTAGTTGATCGGAGGAAATGTGTAGCTGTAGGGATTGATGCCCTATGCTACCTACAGGCTATCGAGTCCAAGTCCTTAATGAGAGCACCATAGTAACTCTCCAGGCGAAAACAAATAATAAAAAAAAAAAAAAAACATGGCTGCTTTCTTCCAGAAACAGCACCACTCTTGTGCTCAATTTAGATGCAGTTTTGCAGCTCAGTCACACTGAAGTTATTAGAGCTGAATTGTAATACCACACACAACCTGAGGACAAGGGTGGAGCTGTTTTTCCTAGAAAATAGCTGTGTATTTCTGATTCTAAATAACCATTTAAAAATTAGAAAGTTTTTATCACCAAAAGTCTAGAATTTAGCCATCATCACCCATTCATCTATCCATCCATCCCCTCCCTTGGTTAAAGATACCTTAACATGTAACTTCACTCCCATATACTTTAGTTCCTTTAAAGGGGACCCAACATTTAAACAAATGTCTGACATGTCATAGCAATATGTGAGATGTTTGTATCGCTGGGGTCCAGGTGCTGAGACCCCCTCCGATAGCTAGAATGAAGGGGCAGACATGCTCAGCGGTGCGCGCCCTACTCCATCATCTTTGCCCTCACTTAAAAGTAGCAGTGGAAGGAAATATAATGGAGCTTATGGAACTTCCGCCAATGGTGTCTACCAGATGTTCCATAGGCTCCATTAGAATTTTGTCTTTTGCTATGTTGCAAATTAAAGGGGAGTAGTAGGGGCAGAGCGGGTGCTGCTAAATGTGTCTTCGTTCTAGCGATCAGCGGGGGTCTCAGCACCCGGACCCCCGCTGATACAAACCTCTAACATGTTGTTATGATAAATGATAAATGATAGCTACCCTTTAAATGTGCTGAAAGGACCCCAAAACACCACCTTTTACTAACATTACGAATCCTTTAAAAAGGTCTAAACCTTACAAATAGGTGTAGAATAGGTGTAGAATTAGTAGCAGACTGGAGGGTTTGTACATAGTAATATCTCTTAGTATAAAGAAGGAACCTTGAAACACTTTACTTTGAACACCTACATTAAGGGCCTATATAACTCCTATGCTGCCAGTAGGAGTGCCGCTCCAGCGATAACATCTTTTGGCACCTGGTAAATAAAACATAGGCCTCGGACAGTCTTCTATGGTGCTATTACTAAAAGGTTATTTCTTGTGTAGTTCCCACATCCTTCATAGCGTGCGGAGCATCAAATATACATTTATGTGGCCTCTTATTGTACTGCCATGAGGTCCTGTCATATCTACAGAAGTGGCTGCTCTGCTGCTGAGCGTATAAGGTGCCCATGGCAGTTCCTGAATAGTCAATGCCTAGACCTGGACCTGATCCCAGGAACGTCTCCCGTATGTGAATTTGTTACAGATCGCGGCAGGGCACTGTCACATAAAGAAGACTCGGTTATCAGTTTTCACACTAAAACTGAGCAGGGAGGGCATAAAAGAGGCTAGGCCCTTCATACGACGCACAGTCCCAATGGAGGAGGGGGGGGGGATCAAGGTTAACTCTCAAGAACACGAGAAGGAATTTAAGTTGCATGGCACAATGTAGCGGTATAAATCCCACTTACGGCACTCGATGCCCTGGCACAATGGTGGGGTGAGCTTCTTCTCCGCCCCTTAACCCCCAGCTATATCAGACCTTTGTGTCTGATTCTCATACTATCGTTGGATAACTTATGATCCATGCAGTGTCTGGCAGGCAGGTTTGTAGGGAGAGGGAAAGCGTGGTAAATGGGACAGAAAACAGATTCCATTCTCTGTAGCTCCAGGAGCTGGGGGGGTGCAGCTCTTTATAATCAATTACACCCAGTGCTGCCGAGGCTTTTCTGCGTTTATTTTATGCTCGGCCTGTCTTCTGTGTATTTATGGGGCTGTACTGTTGCCCGTCTGTGCGTACACTTCACTATTCATCATTCCCGCTCCTCTCTCCGCATTGTCATTCCTCTCTGTTTAACCAGGGCCTTCAATCCTTTATGCAGAAGACATCCATTGTTTTAATTTGCAGTCATCGACTATCTTTCTTACGTCCTCCCCCAGATTATGTATTATAGAGACATTAGAACAAAGTGACTATCTACCTTATTTCCCCCTCTCTGCTGTAAACATGGGTCTCCGAGACTCTCCCACCACTGCTGGCAGCGGCTTCACCCCCCTGACTATATATATATGCCGCCACTCCATATATCTCGCCACTAATTGGACAATGAGATCCCTTGATGGTTTCCTGATCGTGTCACCACTCCTAAGACATTAAATGGCTGTTGTGTTGTCATCTTGATATGCGAAATCATTAAAAATGTTACAAGAGTGAACAATGGGTCCCTTTATAGCTAGAAGTGCTCTCCTAAGAAGTGAATCACGGCTCAGAGGAAGAGTGGGATGGGGAAAGTCTAAAATCAGCTTTACATATGAATAACATTAGCTGACATATATAAATATATATATATAGAGAGAGAGAGAGAGAGAGAGAGAGAGAGAGAGAGAGAGAGAGAGAGAGAGAGAGGGGTGTTCTGGAGAAAATAAATTTTAGTTCCAGAACAGTATAAAGATTTGTACATTACTTCTAATTAAAAAAATTCAGGCCTTCCAGTACTTATCAGCTGCTGTATGTCCTGCAGGAAGTTGTGCATTCTTTCAAGTCTTACACAGTGCTCTCTGCTGCCACCTCTGTCAATGAGAGGAACTGTTCAAAGCAGGAGAGGTTTTCTATGGCGATTTGCTCCTGCTCTGGGCAGTTCCTGATAGGGACAGAGGTAGAAGCAGAGAGCACTGTGTGGGACTGGAACAAATATGCCACCTTCTGCAGGACATACAGCAGCTGATAAGTACTTTAAGGCTTGATATTTTTAAATAGAAGCAATTTACAAATCTGACTAACTTGCTGCCATTAGGTGATTTTAGAACATTTTTTTTCCAATGGGATACATGAAGCCATAATAGGATTTGATAGCAGCTGGTAGTATTAGACAATGTAAAGCAGTAATAAAGATATTGGGTGAGATTTATCAAACATGGTGTAAAGTGAAACTGGCTCAGTTGCCCCTAGCAACCAATCAGATTCCACCTTTCATTTTCCAAAGAGTCTGTGAGGAATGAAAGGTGGAATCTGATTGGTTGCTAGGGGCAACTGAGCCAGTTTCACTTTACACCATGTTTGATAAATCTCACCCAATGACTATATCTTACAATGATTATGTCTTCTACATGTAATGATTGTGTTTATAGCCAATGGGGTTTAGAGCCCAATGACAATATCCTATGAACTATCACACTTTGGTATAAGTTATTGTGAGAGCAGCTTCCATATCATCCCACTGTGTTATTGATGGGCTTCCTCATTCCAGGATTAACTCCCGGCCCTTTGTCATTGCTGTAGATGAGGTCTAAGGTCATCTTTCTTTATTGGTTTTATGACTTTTCGGTAGTGCATTGATTCTTATGATCCCATTGATCTATCTGAGCTTGTAACTTGTCTGTGATCACTTCACAGTAGTGACGTTGCAATGATACAACAAGGTCTTCGTCGTTGTCAATAAATCATTATAGGAGTCATCACATGGATGAATTTTAATGATGTCACTGAACTTTGACATCACTACTAGAAATACTCCAGTAACACCTGACGTTTTGTGTTATACTAACTGCCGGTGTTATACTACGTAGGATCATGGCCTAAGGCTAAGTTCACACTACATAAAACTGCGGCCGTTGTTGCCGATGGCCTTGGTTTCACTGGGATCCCTGCCGGAGCGTATAAACATCGTATACGCTCCCGCCGGGATCCTGCATTGCCCCGCAAATAACTGACATGTCAGTTTCCTGCGGCCGCAATTCATTGAAAGGAAACCCTGTCAGTTCACACTATGAAGCGTGCGGCTCCGGACGCACGCTCCATAGTGTGCAGGGGGAAGCTCTGATGCGGGCGCGCTGATGCGCCTGCGTCAGAGATCGGCGGCCAGAAAGATCATCCGGCCGGTACTTCGGGCAGAGACCGGCCGTTCCGTGACCCGGCCAGGGTCACGGAACAGCCGGTCTCATATGGTGTGTGAACATAGCCTAATACTGTATATGTCAGATGACACTGACATTTAGAACTGGAAAATTTCCATTCTATACCCTCCAACTAATGTCAAACTCCGCTCTACTACACATGTGCAAGCGACATTTCCTGACTCATACTAGAAGAAGGCATTCTCCAGACATTTTCTGTTCTCGCCTCCCAGATCATCCTCATCTCCCTGCTTTCACCTCCTTTTCCCTTTCCCTCCCCTGATACATGTCTCTCTTCCCTCCATCCTCTTCCTCTCGCACACATCACAAGTGCAGCACTGAGCTCGGAGACCTGGCTGAGATGAAAGCTCTCCACAGTATATGCACAGTGATAGTCTGTGCCGCCACGTTCATTAATTTACTGCCAAAAAGCCTCTTTTAGGCGCCTGATGAATAGTTCTCATCATTTACAAACCTGACATGCCCGTCTCTCCTTGATGTGTAAAATTCAGAACAAAAGCAGTTGTCACAAAGTCCTATTGTAGATAGGATCAAAGGTGGGACGCGACCAGGTTCGCCACTTCTCTGTAGGCCTTTCTGGCACGTCATGAGTTAAAATTAGCTTGTAGTCCACTGGGTATAGTCTAATGAGTTCTGCCAAGTACAAGGTCTACTCTGGCGTACAGGAGGTTAAAACCCATAATCCTTTGCTTCAGAAGAAGAACTGGCTGACTTTATACTCCCTAAGAAACTAGTAAAGCACATTGATGTGTAGCTTATAATAACTTCTGACATCTCATGAAGAAGCTGGTTTAATGTTTTAAGGGCTTAATCCCAAGCAATGTCAGACATGATTAAAGTATCCTACCTGTAAATATACCACTGTATCTGTTTATAGGTCAAGTATACCTCGAAGTAACGGACCAGGAGCGGTCGTGGGGAGATGTGAATGAAGATGACACAGTTATATGGCGGTAGGTTGGAGGAGGAGATAAAAGAATACGGGAGAAAAGTGCAGTGAACTCGTCATTGTCATCGAAAAGAAGCTAGAGGCCGTATCTGAGCCCATGATGGCAAGTTTCTTAATCAGGACTTTCAGGAACCATAGGGTTCCTTGAAGGCCTCAAAAGCTATTTCAATACAGTGACGGCAGAAAACTCACGTCACAAAAGGAGTGGTTGAAGTGTCATTAGGGTTTTCTTCCTGACAGGAAGGTAAAGAACCTATTTGCTTAATAATATGCAAAGGCTTTGTTTCACACCCTCCATTGATCTTCCCATTAAAACCAAGGATACCACGACTAAACCCAACAGATCCTATTATAAAGTCCCTATTACACAAAGATATTTTCGGGCAATATCGGCGTGTAATAGCACCAGCAGTGAGTGGGAAGCGAGGAGCAAGTGTTCCTCTGAATCGCCCCTGTAATAGGGGCTATAGTAACAGTACTGTTCACTCTTTGGTTTTTGTTTTCACTTATAAGGAAAAGCATTCCTTCATGGACTTAAGCCCCTATTACAGGGGCGATTCAGAGGAGCAAGCGCTTACTTGCTCCTCGTTCCGCTCGCTGGATTGTCCGGGCAGCCCATAAAAGATAGCGGCAGTCTGCTCCCGCCGCTCCTATTGCGTGGAGTGACGGCAGCAGATCGCTGCTATCTAGATCGTTGATTTAGACAAGCTGACATCGTGCCATTGTTGTCTTCTATTACACTAGATGATTATCGGCCGATATTCACTTCGCATAATAGGGCCTTATGTCCTCTTTCTTAAACAGAACAGATAATGTATCAACTCACTCCAGAAATGTAGCCACTCTAGATCAGTATTCCATACCATTTATAAACCACATACCCTCTAGACATACAAACGACAAGAAAAATACCCAAGGCTGCGATCAAGCATTGAATTTCACCAGGTAAAATGAATAAGAAAAGTGCAAGTACCCTCAACCTTGGCTGAAGACTGATAGGCAGTTTAGTGAATATAGAGACCTGTCTGTTAATCTGTTCATATATTATATACTGTATGTGCCCAAACAAATAAAAGAAAAGGTTGCAGAACCTACAATTTTTGGTGAGAGTATGACTTTCTCCCAACAGATGATGTCAGGGGACGAAGGCTCGGCTGGGGTATATTGAATTTTAATGGCTGATCTTTGGTTCTGAAGGAAGGTGGCCACCACCAGAAGCATCTGGCAGTGACTTATTCCATTCTTGCCAAGAAAGCAAACCATAGATGTATGTGGTACGCGGAAAAGCTAATGGCTGAATAAGCATTCTGCCAAAAGCTATTGAAGGTGTGACCTTAAGTCCTTGCGATGTCTTCTTCAATTGTCAAGTTAAAAATTCTAGTCAAAACTTGGTCATCAATGTCTCTTGCCGAGTATAAATGGCCTAAGGCCAGACTTTGATGAACCATGGACTTGACAGACTGAAAAGAAAAATTCACATCTCTAACTTGAAGTCTAACCGAGCCCTTAGCTCTTTGGTGCTCGAATGCGTGACAACTCCAACTCAACTCATAGAAAAAGTAATGATAAAGAATATGATAACACCCTACATAACGTAACAACGCTAACCGAGTTCTTAGCTCTTTAGTGCTCGGATATATGACAACTCCAACTCAACTCATCGAAGAAACAATGATAAAGACTATCATCACACCCTATGTAACGTGACAATGTTAACTGAGGCCTTAGCTCTTTTGTGCTTGAATATATGGCAACTCCAACTGAACTCATCCAAAAAACAATGATAAAAAGTATGATCACACCCTGTGTAACGTGACAATGCCAGTGCTCGACTATATAACAACTCCAGTTCAATTAGTACAAAAACACTGATAAGAAGTGTGAACACACCCTTAGTAATCCGACAACATAGCTCTGGACCAGGGGCGTAGCTAGGGGTTCAGCCTAAGGGGGGCGAGTGAGTCTGAGTGGGCCCCCAACCAACGTTACCCATAGGGAACCTCAGCAGGTGACAAGGCTTTCTGAATAATAAAGGGAATATTCTTCAACATTACTCATAGTGGATAAGGATAAAGAGTAGTGTAAGAGGCTTCTGTACATTTCACATATAGAACCACAAAAAAATTAAAAGTGCTTAAGATTAGAAAAATATAGCTGCCTTCTTCCACAGACAGCACCATGCTTGTCCTCAGTTTGTGTGTGGTATTCGACTGAAGTGAATAGTGCCAAGTTGTAATACCACACACAACCTAAGAGCAGGGGTGGCGCTGTTTTGGAAGAAAGCAATTATGTTTTTTTTTCTTAATTCTGGAGAACCCTTTTAACCAGATTATCTTTGCCTAAAAATAATAGTGGTATAGGTAATATGTTTTTAGACATTTAGGCTATGTTCACACTGCGTATGAGTCCGGCCGCATTTCGTACGTCGGCGTACATGTGCGGCTGAAACTGCTTTCCTAGCTTGATTCGAAGCGATCTGAAACAGGTCATTTACTTGGAAATCTTCGCCCAGCCCCGTAAAACACACAGAACCTTTTGGATCGAAAAATCAAGTTCAATTTGGCTGAAATAAGTACTCCGTACGGGACCGCATGGAAATCCACGGCCGTGAGTTGGAACATTTCTGTCCTCAAACAATGGTCTTGTTCATTTTTCACGGCGCCGTATACGATCCGGCCGTAAGCTCATACGTAGTGTGCATTGTGCGGGCGTATATCGTATACTTTCAAGCGAACGCATAAACCTCAAAACTACGTGCAGAAACATCTATCTATCTATCTCCTATCTATCTATCTCCTATCTATCTATCTATCTATCTATCTATCTATCTATCTCCTATCTATCTATCTATCTATCTATCTATCTATCTCCTATCTATCTATCTATCTATCTATCTATCTCCTATCTATCTATCTATCTATCTATCTCCTATCTATCTATCTCCTATCTATCTATCTACCTATCTATCTATTATCTATCTATCTATCTCCTATCTATCTATCTATCTATCTATCTCCTATCTATCTATCTACCTATCTATCTATCTATCTATCTATCTATTATCTATCTATCTATCTCCTATCTATCTATCTATCTATCTATCTATCTATCTATCTATCTATCTATCTCCTATCTATCTATCTATCTATCTATCTATCTATCTATCTATCTCCTATCTATCTATCTATCTATCTATCTATCTATCTATCTCCTATCTATCTATCTCCTATCTATCTATCTATCTATCTATCTATCTATCTATCTATTATCTATCTATCTATCTATCTATCTATCTATCTATCTATCTATCTATCTCCTATCTATCTATCTATCTATCTATCTATCACATTACAGGAGGAGATATAAGAGGACAATGATCACATGTCCTTCATGCGCCAGCATCTTCTCAGCCCCGCCTCCTCATGACATCACCACAGGTCCTTCATCCACAAGAATCCTCTCCAGTTCTCAGCCCCGCCCCTTATGACGTCACCACAGGTCCTTCCTCATCGCTCTGCAGGCTGTCTGCAAAAGAAATAGCTTTTGCAGACAGCATTAAGCCTCTGAGATCTCAGTGGGCCCCTGCCAGTGTGGGCCCAGGAGCCACTGCCCCCCCTGCACCCCCCAAATTTCGCTTATGCTCTGGACCATTTTTATCCACAAGTTCTCGCAAGGTCTCCATCAAAGAAGATGAAATGTTACTCTCTTAGTCTCTTATCCAGAGTTTGTGCTCTTTTTCCATAGGCTCCTACATATCATAAGTGAGATAACATTACCTAGAGACAGCCCAAATGACTGCCCCTTAGCAGCTGTCACTTTTTTAGCACTTGTCACACAAATTATGCAGAGATTGAGTAGACACTGAAGTGAAGTGGATCACCTTTTAAGCCCTCTCCCCACCGCCGTAGGGTGATCACCCTCCCCATAACCATAAATGTTCACTGCTGAGTAGAATTCCAATATTCACCTACGCCTCTGGACATTTCTGGCCCCGCTCAGGCTTTCTATAACAGGAAAAAACAATTTTCATCTGTCAGAAGAAAAAGGTGGTCAAATAAAAATCAGCCATTTTATAGATATTGCCTTAGTGGAAGTTTGTTATAGAAGAACCTAGCTCGAGACTCTGAGCCTTTATGAACTCGTAAACCTTTTACTTCCCTAATAATTCTTCACCTATGGATTTGGTTAATACTTGGATAATAAAGCTCTTCATTTTTTATCAAGCTACATGACGGTAGTAAAAAAATATAAAATGTATTTTTAGATTTCTTATTGGTAGTAAGCTACAAACACTATGCGGAAATATTAACAGTTTAATGACCTTACCGATCATTACCAAAGTCTATATGGTCTTGTTCCATATCAAGAAGATAGAACATACTGTGGGGCGGTCATTGTTTCCAAACGCGAACTCTGCATAATGGTGTCTAACTGGTGGGAGCTCAAAATAACCTTGTGTCCTAATGTTACCAAGCGTGTGCTAGTGATACTAAAATTTATATCATTAATAGCAATATGTCATATGACCAGCGTGGCTCAATTGTATTGATCATTTGGTTAAAAAATTCTAACTGGATAGTTTCAGACAGAGAAGGGACATGCCCCAACTGGTAACACCCAGTTGACTATTTAGTCATACTTTTTTTGTAGGAAAACAGAGCTTTAAGAAGATGTTCCAGGATTAATTATTTATTAAAACTGATTCTGAACATCTGGGGAAGACATTGGTCCTTTTTAAGGCCCTTTATATACGTTTGAGAATAGTTAGTCAAACTTGCCTTCTGACTCCTTCAACAAATGATTTTTGGGAAACAAAGATGTTTTCAGGGAAAATTATACACTCCCAGTTAGCAACTGTCCAACTACCTCTCCTGATGTCTTCATACACAAGTAATTCTAGCCAAGCATTCAGGTGTTCTAAACTGGGGGAGGAAGGAAAGTTGTGACCAGACTCCTCTAGAAGTGCCTCCCAGAGAACAGAAGGATCAGGCAGTTTACATCCAACATGCCCCATCTTTTTTTCCCCGACATTATCATGAGTCAGGAGGCTCCCATACATTTGAAATTGCCTAAAACATAGGCTAACACAAATCTAATGTATATGGCTTGATTTACTCTTTGTTCCCTAAAGAAAACACGTTCATGTTCAACCAAGCCAAAAGTGCACATGTATGGTGGAAATGGAAGAGACAGATGTGGGCCACAAGAGTATGTGGCCCACAGATCTATGAGTCCCTTTAGATGTGATACCTGGGCCACAATGACATTACATATAAGTTTCCATTATGTCAATATGGGATACTAACATATGTACATACATGGACCAACATGGGCCCCATTGACTTCAGTAACTCGAACGTAGTCGGCAAGAGACTATGATTAAGTCATTTTCCAAAACATATACATGTTTGGGCTCAGGCCCTAAAGTGCTGAAGGCCATGCATTCGAAGTCAAATCTATATGCACTATGTCCAGGTAGTTGATGCCAAGGCTAGTGCACCTATATGTGAGCATCTAGTTTATCATGGTGTGAATGCTGTAGGTACTACTGGACTGACCTAGGCATGCATCTTTTTGTTCAGCTTATTGCACTGGCAATGGTCTAGTCACACCCAGACCAACCCTTTAAGGGAAGGCAGCTTTAATATTTAGTATTTTTCTGTTCACAATAAGGTAACTTCCTGAACCTTTAATCAACATAAGAAGGCCCCTGTTGCTTTGTTCTTCAGTAATAACATCAAAAGGTCTCCTCTAATGCACAGTCCAAGTTGTTTTGTTGATCAGAAACGTGTTATGCTCAAAGGAGGTAACTGTCCCGTAATCTTGTGGAACAGCATGAAGAAGCCTTTATTCCATCTACAAACATTTGATTACCCCATAATTCTTTTGTTGGCGGAGCTCTTCACATATTCCCCAGCTTGAAGATGACAGGGCCATCATTAGTGATCTGCAGTGTCGAAAGTGTAACAACCGCGAGAGGATTATGATGGGTGGTAAAAGTCCTAGCTGGGGATAGGATGACTCTCTGGCTTCTCTATAATTGCCGCTTTCTGCCGCACACTCGGATTTCGCTGCTGTTTCTCGCTTAGAGCACGATTAGTAATCTGGTAATTATAGAGGCCCTGGTGGCAACCTTCCCTGATGGCTCCCTGACATGCTAGGTGGTGAGGAAAGGAGATGGGAGATGATGGCAGGGGTGGGTACATACATCCAGAGAGAAAAAAAACCAGGCACAGACACAGCTGCATGATGAACGGGGGATGAGAGACGGTGGAGGAGAAAAAAAACGTGGTGATGTACTGTATAAAAAGAGCGGCTTAGAGCTCGGCAAATTGTAGGGTGGACAGAACATTTATAGTGTCGCTCCAGGGGATGGGGGAGGGACAGGGCTGTGCTCCTTCAGCTTTCAAGTGAAGAATTTCACATCACCTAATCATATGCGGACTGATTAGACGTGGGTTAAACCAGCATAGCCGGCTGCTGAGCGGCAATCAGTGCCCTGCCTATAAACCAAGTGGGGGATCTGCATCGAAAATCTGCAAGGCCACAAAAACATCAAATATTTGTGCAATGGTTTTTCCCTCCTTTATTTCCTTCAATTTACTCTGTGGATTCTTCACAGGTTTAAAGGGATTTTCCTTCTGTGATACTTGTCTTTTTAACAAGCTGGAGTCTGCAGCGGCTAAAAAAGTCTGCGCTGTCAATCATTCCAGAGCTCCCAAAATCGTCTACCCAGAGTGCCTTGCACCACTTCACACTGTGAGGCAGAGTCAACCTTATCTCTGCCAAGCCAGTGCTTGATGGCGTTCAATCTGTAAATGAATCTTTAGTTAATTTCATGAAATTCCATACTCAAAATGTAGAGGGCTGAAGTGGGAATAAAATATCTCAGGAATATGCAGAATGCGTCGTGCATAGTAAACCGACACTACACATGGAAGGACCAGCAAATTCAAGTATCGGGAATCATATGGTAGGGTTAAAGGGAATGTGTCAACTACATTTTCTTTTACCGTTCAGAGTCAGATATTAAAACTTGTTCTTTTCTCTTAATCTGTTTCTGACTTCATTTTTTTTTTTATTTCACTTTTTGTATATTGTTATTGGTGCTGCCATTTTGCCTGGGCTGTTCCTAACAGCATTTAGTGACATGCTTTACAGCAATACTCATGGACATAGATGACCATAGACAGACTCTGTCCCCTTGAGATGAATGTATAACAAAACTGAGTGCAGTCTGTGACCTGTAGAGGTCATTCCACAGGGAGCTGCTATTGTCTCCTCTATCTACTGGTGTCACATGATGCCGCAATGCTGTACAGATCACTTTACAGCAATCTCCTCTTATCACCACAGACACAACAGGAAGACTCAGCATAGTTTTAGCCCCAGTGATGAGATTGAAAACTGCAAGATTACCAAATTATTTTTATAGTAGTGATAGAAAAATGGAAAATTAGAAAAAAATGTCACCAAAAAGACCTAAAAATATATGTTAAACAATAAGTCATTTTCTGATGACACATTCCCTGTTAAATGCTCATAACACTGATACGCCCAATGCATCTCAATGGGGGGTATATAACAACCCAACTAGTAAATCAGTGAAATGCAAACTGGGCAAATCATCTTATTCAGCTCTTTCAATTAACTCATCTTGCACTAACCCTACATTGCTCTGCATATTATACTTCAGAGCTTCGCTCACAGCTCTGTTGACTTCACAGTTGATTTTTTTTTACATTCCCTGTACTTTACTGTCTGATTTCTTTCCAACCAGCAGAATTGTAAATGCAGCTCTGGAGTATAAAGCAGGATGTGCTTCAGGACCAGTACAGGATAAATAATATAATGCATGTGCACAATGACTCCCCCAGCAGAATAGTGAGTGCAGCTGTGGAGAATAATACAGGTAGTAACTCAGATTCAGTACAGGATAGGTAATGTATGTACACAGTGACTCCATCGGCAGAAATGAATGCAGCTCTGCAGTATTATATAGGGTTTAACTCAGAAACAGTTGATAATAAGTAAATGTAATGTATGTACACAGTGAGTGCAGCAGCAGAATACTGAATGCAACACTACAGTATAGTACATAATGTAACTGAGGATCAGTACAGGCTAAGTATTCTAATGGAATGTATGTAAATAGTGACGGAACCAGCAGAATAGTAAGAATAAGGGATGTAACTCAGGATCTGTAGTGGATAAATAATGTAATGTATGTACACAGTGACTCCACCAGCAGAATAGTGAGTACAGCTCTGGAACATGGGTATTTCTAGTCTGACACCTGTCACAAAAGCCTTATTCTCTAAAGTAAGGCGGTAAAGAAGTTGTATGTAAGTTTCACCACCAGATGTCAGTGTTCATAACTCTGTATGTATTGCACAGCTGTAGTCACTGTAGGGTTACTGTTTTATTGTGTGATTCTGTGAACCAATAGGAGATACTCTTCCCTTTCTATCTTTCTCTATCCTCCTTCCTCTGCCACCTTTTTTCCACCACTCACAGGGACCCTTACATACACTGTAGGAATTAGTCACTTGGGGAGAGGACGTGTAGCGTCAGTTAGTTTCTCTCTGATTCTCTGAGGAGTAGGACACACACAGATCAGGTATCCCTGCTGAACTTAGCCAGGGCCTGGCTCAGACCAGCTGTGGTAGTGGACAGACAAACGTGTATGGAGAACATAGAGACTTTCTTCCGACAAGCTGTAACTATTGACACTACGCAGTGCTAAGCAACTAAAGGAGGACAAGTCAGAGATCACCCCAGCCCATGCCGAGAACCTCTCTTAACAGTGCAGGGCGGTATCCAAAGACATAGAAACTGACCCGGATAGAGCAAAGCAACCATATAAAGGTCTACGTACTCTATCTCGCAACACAGGTGAAACTGGGGCACCCTCGAACACTTAGCTTCGCCCACATAACATAGTCTTGGGCTTGTGTCACCCTCGTAGGATGGGTAACTCGACAATGCAGGGCAAAAGGTGGTATAGCGACAGTAAGGTTGAAACACGGGCACAAGTTTTCACTTCTCAAATCTTCTCTTCAGTACTCTTCTCTTATGTTCCGGCAGAGCACATTAGTACATTGGGTTGGGACTTTCCTGACAAACTCCTCTCAACTTCTCTAAACTCCTCTACTCTTTTCAACACTCAACTGAACCAGCACTGCTACTCTACCTCTGCACTTAAATATCTTCCAGTCACCTATTGAAAAGCTATTCTGTATGGCAAGAGACTATCAGTAAAACCACTTTACTTATTCTAGTGGGACTCAGTGATCATTACATCAGCACCTACACACATCGACTACACAATCCTTGGGTTATTTTCACCTTTCTGTGGGTGGCAGTACTGACAGACCGGGCGGGTCATCTACCCACTCCGGACCACCATGATAAGAGCCCAAGGGACCCATCACAACCTGGTAGGTCACCGACAATAGGGGTACAATATAGCCAGCCACTAAACAAAGCAGGTATACCACCACACCTGTGAGCTGAGTGTCACAACTGTATCATCACCGGCTGAGCTATATTCCAACCACCGACATAACATCATCCCAGTGGTTGGGCACAGCGAACAACCACCACAGCATAATACGGGATGTAATTCAGGATCAGTGCAGGATAAGTAATGTAATGTATGTAGATAGTGACCCCACCAGCAGAATAGTGAATGCAGCTCTGGAGCATAATACAGGATGTGATTCAGGATCAGTACTGGATAAGCAATGTAATGTATATACACAGTGACCCCCACCAGCAGAATAGTGAATACAGCTCTGGAGTATAATACACAATGTAATTCAGGATCAGTATTGCATAAGCAATGCAATGTATGTACACAGCGAGCCCACCAGCAGAATAGCAAGTGCAGCTCTAGAGTATAATACATGATATAACTCAGGATCAGTGCTGCATAAGCAATGTAATGTATGTAAACAGTAAGCCCACCAGCAGAATGGTGAGTGCAGCTCTGGAGCATAATACAGGATGTAACTCAGGATCAGTACAGGATAAATAATGCAATTTAAAAACAACAACCATGCGGTTTCCTTCTATAAACAGTGATGAGGACGCAGGCCGTATGCCACCTCTTTAGCACTCCCTACTGTTATACAAAGAAGACAGGCAGCGGCTGAATCTTCTGGTACTGAGCCATTATTACATGCTGTATTTTCAGGCAGAAGTCATTTGTGCCTTCCTATAAGCTGCATTACTACGCTCACATTTTAGAGGGTGGTCACGGAGGGGTATTGGAGGGACGGAGCATGCAGCCTGCTTTTCCGGTTCATCTATTTTTTACCATTTGTGTTTTACACTTTACGGAACACAACCAACACAACAAGGAAATGATAGCAAATATTTGATGTGACCCTAAACAGTGGGAGGCGTAATTCGCAGCAATAAAGCTGTGGAGGGGAGGGCGGTCAGGCTGGGATGTGATATTGAGCTTTTGTGTTTTTGGATGCAGTGACTGAAAGAGACTGTCGGGAGAAGGAGGCAGCGTGTTGCGGAACAGCTGCTGTGTGGGAAGAGCCTGTGTAAGGACGAGATGTTCAGCATGGCATAAAATATGTTCCATGGATTCATTATGTGTGCTCTGAGCTGGAAGTCAAAAGGGAGGGTGGTCGTAAACGGCAGGCCATTGGACAATGGGGCAGTCTGGTTGGAGAGGGCTGGGTAGATAAAGTGTGAACAGAAGGAATCGGTAAACGAGAGGAGTTATCTGGAATAATGGAGACGCAGACATTTGCATATTGCCAGGAGTGAGTAATATAGGACCTGACTGTGAGAAGGTTTTACCTCAGTACTAAGTGTCATGTACGCAGGCGTATTACATGTATTACGTGTGATTTGCTTCATATTACAGTGCTGTACAGGAGAAGGTTGAGCGCGTATTCTGGCTGCAACTCTAATGTGTCCTCCACCTATCCCTGTTTGGTATTGTCTATTTAAGATTCCCTTGCCCACTCATCTGTGCCCATAGTGAAGGTGTGGTATTCCTGATCTATTATTGGCTATCTAACCTTGACTCTGTCTGACCCTTGTGTACTCTGCCACCTGCCATGATTCTTCAACTTGTACCAATGCTGAACCCACACTGCATGCCATGACTCACTATCTTGTACCTGACTCTGAACCTGTGCCACCAGCCATGACTCACTATCTTGTACCTGACTCTGAACCTGTGCCACCAGCCAGGACTCTCTGGTTTGTACCTGACTCTGAACCTGTGCCACCAGCCAGGACTCTCTGGTTTGTACCTGACTGTGAACCTGTGCCACCAGCCAGGACACTCTGTCTTGTACCTGACTCTGAACCTGTGGCACCAGCCAGGACTCTCTGTCTTGTACCTGACTCGGAACCTGTGGCACCAGCCAGGACTCTCTGGGTTGTACCTGACTCTGAACCTGTGCCACCAGCCAGGTCTCTCTGGGTTGTACCTGACTCTGAACCTGTGCCTAAAGCCAGGACTCTATATCTTGTACCTGACTCTGAACCAGTGCCACCAGCCAGGACTCTCTGGGTTGTACCTGACTCTGAACCTGTGCCTCCAGCCATGACTCTCCATCTTGTACCTCACTTTGAACCTGTGGCACCAGCCAGGACTCTCTGTCTTGTACCTCACTCTGAACCTGTACCACCAGCCAGGACTCTCTGGGTTGTACCTGACTCTGAACCTGTGCCTCCAGCCATGACTCTCTATATTGTACCTCACTCTGAACCTGTACCACCAGCCAGGACTCTCTGGATTGTACCTGACTCTGAACTTGTACCACCAGCCAGGACACTCTTGCTCTTACATGACTCCGGACCTGTGCCACCAGCCAGGACTCTCTAGCCTCTTCCTGACTCTGAACCTGTGCCACCTGGTTGTCTGCCTATTACTCAAGACAGTAATAGTCCCATCTCTTTCTGTTTTCCAGTGCTTGGCACCAGGATAATCTGGCCTTTCTGGCCAGCCACTACCTACACTAGGAAGACTCTCGGTACCATCTAGCAACAGGAATCCAGCTTCCACATCCTGAAGAAGGACAAAGAATAGAGTCTAGAGGCTACGTAGATGACGCTGCTGGGTTTGGCTCTAAGCCAAACTGGTTGAGTAACTCTACTGGGGTATTGCACCTAGAGACTCTTGGAGAATGTTTAGTCCTCTCAGTTGGGTAAGTATGTCTCCGGTTTGCCAATAGAACTGTGTACATAAGGCTGTGGTTTATGTGAGTTGCTCCCTGATATGAGCGATGTAGTCTGCTCTGAAGAAAGTTGTGAAGAGTGTTAGGATGGTAAAGATCTGAAGAGGACTGGGCTCTAGGCTATTCTGTTTATGGTCACTGCTATATTATATGGTTGTCTTGGGACAAGATCCCCTGACTATGATATCTTTTATAGCATATGGATAACACAAAGAGGGCCGTTCTCTGAGTCAGGAGTTCCTTCTATGTGGCAAAGTGGAGAGCCATACTGTAATAGTGGATCCAGGTCTCACAGAGCCAGCACACCCATACATTACATGGATATATGGACGATTGGTATCAGATGATATCTTGAGGTTAGAGAAGCTGTTTTATAGGGAGGTTGGGATGTGACATATATAAATGGATAGGGCCCATCATTAATTTGCACAGTGTCAGTTCCCCCCTAATGTAGTTAGTCAAAAGTCTATATTTCTGAAAGTCCTTTTACAACACGACCATCACCTGAGACGTTCAGAGAAGACATCACACATTAGGAGGCGGTAAGAAATAGCAGTCATTAGGGGCACAGTGAGCCTGAGTGAAAATTGGTATCAAAATAAGACTTCTCCTGCCTACAGATGGTATTGTATTATTATAGTCAATGTTGGCCAGACGTTCTTGGATTTTTACATCTTCGGAATACATATACCTTGCCTATTGCTGACCTATGTTATATCC
Organism: Dendropsophus ebraccatus; assembly: GCF_027789765.1. Lineage (NCBI taxonomy): Eukaryota > Metazoa > Chordata > Amphibia > Anura > Hylidae > Dendropsophus > Dendropsophus ebraccatus. Next base: position 24,402,929 of record NC_091466.1, on the reverse strand, counting down.
TCACAGCTGCAGAATGAGAAGTCTGTGTATGGAGCTGCATACAGTTTCTTCTCTGTATTCATTGCATTTTCTTGTTATGATCTTGCAACAGAACTGTAAAACCAATTTACATCCGACCCCGTATCTTTGCGAGACAGATGGGAGAGCAGACGCTGTGAAATAATGGATTATTCCGACGGACAATGGTGGCGGCGAGAGGTGAGATGAAACCACAAACGTGAAGTAAGGGCAAGTGAGTGGGAGTGGAGCACAGGAACGGAGTATCCAAAGAAACGGTGGTCCTTGGGGCCTTGGTCACATGAGCAGCCTTGGAGAGGCGGTGAAGTAGAGAGTGGCTTGTCACTAACACCTTTAATGAGTCATTTCCTGTGCTAACCACTTTTAATAGGTAATTCATTACTGCGAACCTCTTTAACAAGCCTAGGAAATATTGAGTGATGCCTCTGCGTGCTCAGTCCACCAATTTATATAGTAGTTAACAAGAAGATAGGCCAGGGAGAAGCACCAGCTAATAATACACAGCATGACCAATATGTATCTGGATAAGAGGCCACAGTTACAAAATAGCTACAGATATAGCAAAGATGAGTATGGCATCACTCCACCTACAGGGTGATCTCACCTGGACCTGTACATCTTACATAGCGCTACCAAAAATGCCAGGGACTGCATGGGGTCGCAATAGTAGCAGCAATAGTAGCAGCAATAAAAAGTGACATAGCCCCCCTCCTCTTCCACCAATGGCTGCCTCCATAAAGATGTCTCTTTAAGTGGAACCTACCTTATTAACTAGTTATCGGATACTTTTGGTGTCTGATATACAAAGAGTCCATGATCTGTCACCAATGCAGTCGCCAACGCTTAGTGCCAAGCTAACAATCCAGCAGTGCTGATTATCGTTGACGATTAATAGATCACAATGATGCCCGTAGGCTGTCAAGGGGGCAATCACCAGTTGACATGTCTATGCGCCTTTGGGCATACTGTGCACTAAAACTAGAAAACTATAACTAGAAAAATTCCCAAATCTGTGCAGCAATGTCTCCACATGGATTATGAAGTAGTTTTTAGAGGCCGCTAAACCAGTGTAGTGCAGAAAGTTACAAGAGTCTTTGACCTTCAGTAGTGGGGAAGGATTGTCCCAACCTTCCTTTTAGTTGGTCACACGTCTGGACAGTAAGAGGCTGCATGATCAATTCAGCGATCATTCGTAGGACGATCATTGCCAATAACTGGGCCGTCTATAAGGTCCTATTGTATTGTCCATGTAAAAACATCCATATTGTAAATTCTGGTTTTATCGAGCAGTTTGGTGGGAAGGCTTGCCCTGAAGAAGGCTTTAGATGCCTCACTTACATACCGTCTGTCTGGCATGGGCTTGGCATTACAGAAGAAGACATAGAGGGGTTGGAGCCTATCTTGTTTGGTCTCCAATGAGCATGTAGTAGAGACAAGGTGGCATAAAAGCCCACCATTTCCCAAATCTGTCCTTTCTAGTAGAAGAAAGAGCACACGCCCCTCACCCCTTGGGGTACACACACAAGGCGTTTTCATGTCTTATGTCTGAATTATGATCTCAGATAGAACAGGATCATCAGGGATGGGTAACACATAATGGTATGAATATGTCTTTGTTCATTACTCTATTGTGCCAGATGACAAACTGGGTTCTGTTACATCCGTATGGCGAAGGCTTACTAGGAGTACAATGTACATGGGTAAGTGGATTGAATCTATATATAAAGCTGTGAGCATTTCATGTGTTCCTCAGATGTAGCTCATTACTCAACTCAGTCACAGTGTGGAAATGGACTGAATGCCACTCAAGCGCAGCAGCGGTGAATGGAGACAATCTAAGCTTATAAAACGTGCGGCACAGAGATCAGCCGAGCTGCCAGAAAAGAGCAGGCTTGATTACTAAAATGGGGCATCGGCATCCCTGAGAGAGTACGTTCCTCCTCTTCTCTGCCCGGAGGGATTGTGATAATGTGTTTGAGTGGCCCAGAGCAGGGAAACATGTCACCATCTCTTGTTGTAGCCCAAACAAAACTGCTGACTGGCAGCGGAGGGATGCCCTGTGCTCGGGGAGGGATGAGGAGTCCTGAAGGGAGGGAGAAGAGGAGAACAGGAAATGGATGACTGCTAAATCCCATCAAGCAATGTGCATCACCCAGATGTAATGTGTCGTGGAACTCTGTACAGCTGCATTGCTTATATGGGAGCGTTTAGGTAAGGAGACGGTTAAACAATACAAACCCTTAAGAGAGGTACTAATAGGGTGTGTTCACACATTCAGGTTTTTAATTGCAATTACTGAATAAAAAAACCAGGAACAGATTGTAACTGGAGGACATATATTAAAGAAAGACTGAAAAGTCTCTGCGTTGCTAATCCATTTTCGGCTGTGTATGTTATAATTGCAATTAAGATGCTGAATGTGTGTGAATATGCCCTTAGGCTATGTTCCCACACAGTATTTTTGCTTAGTATTTTGGTCAATATTTTGCAACCAAAAAGTGGATTGAAAACACAGAAAGGCTATGTTCACACACTGTTGAAATTGAGTGGATGGTCGACATTTAACAACAAATAATTGCCGTTACTTTAAAACAAAGGACGTTGTTTTGAAATAATGGCCATTATATGCCATTAAATGACGGTGAGTGACTACAAACAGTGGGTCAGGTTTACTAAGACTTTACACGGACCAATTTAGACTAGACAGACTAAGAACGTACCAAATTTATTACAGTGGTTCAGGCTGTCTCAATCACCAGAATCTTACGCAGAAGAATCTTACCGGAATTCTGGTGCTATTTTGCACCAGGGGTAATCTGGGTAACAAAAACAATATTATAAACAATCCCCGTTCCAGTACCACCCTTTGTCTAGTATAAATATAACCTATCTTGCACCCTTTCCTTCCCTGTTTTTTTCTCATTCTTATCCACTCTGGATGTCTAAAATCCTCTACTCTAGGTCCACTCAGACTTAGTTCCCTCTTCTCCCTTTATAGTCATAGGACATGTGATCTCTCTAGGGGCTGGGTTAGCTGTCTATTGACTTGGTAACCCTTGGTAACCCATCTAAATACTCAGGGGGATTTAGTGAACCAGCTAGCATTACATTTTTTGGCTCTTAGGTAGATAACCACTTTAAGCCACTCCTCCATTTAAAAGAGGTCACTGCATATTGTGCCAAAGCTTGGCCCTCTTTGATGGATTGAAGTTGATGGCAGGTACACAAATTGCATGAAACAAGCGGCCCATCAGCTTGTGGTTTTTCTGCCACTTCTAGCAGACATAAACTGGCCAGATTGGTCTGAGAAGTCGAGAATACCTTCTTAACTGGACTGCATGGGAAGAAAATGTCCATATGGGGAAACCTGGGGTTATCTGGTATATATGGTTACCTGGTATATCTCGGATTCTGCTGCATAGACTGTGCAGCATTTGTCTGATGAAAAAATACACAGTAGGGACATAACCTAAGTGTTGTACCAGTCCACAACAGCCTTATTACATATTCCATAAAATGGATGAACATGGCGGTTGTTTGTGTATTGGAATGGCATTATATCTATCCACGCATTAGCCACAGGGCACAGCATCTACGAATAGCTTTATGTTGTATTATTTAAGGGTAATAGCTACGTGACCCCAGCAGAACACTAGTTAATCTATCGTCTACGTCCTTCATACATCCAGAACATAACAGGATCAATAAATAGTGGCTGGTTTAATTAGCTCTGCGCTCGATTCCCGTACATGCATACCAGCCAAGATGGAGAAATCTATACCTACCAAGATATAGCCAGAAACAATTGTGCACATAATAGAATAAACACTCCATCACACCAACCCATGTGATTTATACGGCACTCAGCAGTGGCGGCCATTTAGCTTTTCAGAGCTCCTAAATGGAAAAAAAGCCTTAATATATAGGGACATGAGGCAAGGCCATACCACTACGTACTGTAACTAGAATCAAAGTTAGGGATAGCAGCTTGAAAAGGTCATTTGAAAGACACTGACTTGGATAATATGCTTTTCCACCTCACTTCAGTTCAAGGGCACTTAAAGAAGCAATCTATACTTCTTTTTTTTCCCCCTATAATACACGAGTAGTATTCCACCAGTGTCATCTGTTTCATCCCAGCTCAGTTGTATCCATATATTTCAGGACTGCCGCTGGGTCATGTAATCCCTAGTCTGACAACCAAAAAATTATGCTCCAATGTACCGACAAGATGTCAGTCTCTCCTACATGGCTGACTCCCTGTGAATTACAGAAGAATATCACTGTCACCTCTCCTTCACAACCATCTATATATCTGTATGTCTCCCCATTTATAGAATGCTGTATGAGCTGTAACACTCCGCTGTCTCTCTCTGCTGTGTTTTATCTGCAGATTCTCTAGTGTGTCCCATGTGATTGAGCCTGACACTGCTGCCCTGTGTGTAAGAGCTATAGTGCTAAAATAGGAGACAGGCATACAGCCAGGGCCGGATTAAGGTTGGTGGAGGCCCTGGGCGACAATTTTGTTGGGGGCTCCCTATTTTTTTCCCCTAAAGATAAACCATACAGTAATCTATATAGGTGGCTGATTACTATAGGGGACTTACCCCTCCTCACTCCTGGCTGTATGGCTCAGCATCCTCCTCTGTTCTGCATGTGATGGTCACTGGAGGCTGCAGTTTGGAGGAGGATGCCAGGCCCTAGAGACAGGATGGGGGAGGGGTGAGTATCGGGGTGTGTTCCCACTTAATGCAATGCAAGAACACAGTCTTTTAGCACTCTCTGAGTGCTCTTGCCCAGTGTTAGCCACCACAGCAGCATATGCAGTTGCAGTTGTACCTACACTAGTCCCAAGTAATACTGGACCACAAGAGCAGGGGAGTTGGCCTGGTCAAACATTCGGGCTCACATGACAAATCAATTACAACCCCCAACATTATATTTTAATTTGGGGGTTTGGGGGTTCTGAGCATGCTGGGCAGGAGAGGTATACAAAGGATTAACCCTACACCTCCCTCCCTGGACAGCATGTAGTGCTGTGTCCAGGTGGCATTTTCAAATGCTTTTAGCACAGGACTGGCTCCCAGTCACCACTTCCGGGCTCTGGCTGGTGGAGGCCCCCTAGTGGTGGAGGCCCGGGGGCACGTGCCCCTGGTGCCCTCCCTTTAATCCGGCCCTGCATACAGCATAAGGCTATGTTCAGATACATGTTCTGTGACCCGGCCGGGTCGCGGAACGGACAGTCCCAGAAAAGTTGATCTTTAGTGCTGTGCCCGTATCAGAGCTCTCCACTGCACACAATGGAGCGTTCGGCCGGAGCCGCTCACTACATTGTGTGAACTGACAGGGTTTTCTGCAGCTGCTATTCAGCGGCCCCAGAAAACTGACATGACAGTTTTTTTTTTTACAGACGTCACGGAATGTGACATCCGTGCTGTCCATAAAAAAATATGGATCCTGTAGACTTACATTGGTAATCCGTACCGTAATCACAATCTGCACTAGAACATGTCCTCCTTTTTTTTTTACAGAACGTATTACCGATCAAAAATAAAATGGACTGTGTAAATAGCCCAATAGAAAACAATGTGTTCTAAGTTAAACCGTGATTACAGATCCACAATTATGGACAACTTTACTGAACATGTGAATAAGGCCTTACTGTACTCAGATACAGTGATGAGCCTCGGCCCCCTCTGTCTCAGAAAAACTTCCCCGGCAAGTGATGCTCTGACCCAGCAAAAAAGACACAAAATGTTGCCCACATGCTTTGCTTCTCCAATATGTTTTGTCATATCTGTCCTAGACTGGCTATTCCGACAGTAGGTACATGGTGAGTTCATCAGGGAGATCTCTTGCTGGGAATTTCTGGGAATGACTAGTCCCTATTCTGTGCCGTAATGTTGCTGTATTATAAGTGCAATCATAGCAAGGTTACACACTTAACGCACAATAAAGGCACTGAGTAATAAAACATATCACTGTAATGTATATATTATGTATATATATATATATATATATATATATATATATGTATCTTATATTATATTACATATTATAAAATACTGATGAGGTGACTGACATCAGCGAGTGCCTTATCGGAATATAATGCGCCACCGGCAGTGGTAGTTGTATAGCAGAGCCCGGGGGCACTAAGTGGGCAGACGTGTCACACATGGCTGTACCCGAAGGAGGAATATGTCGGCGTGTCTCAGCTGATGTCATCAGTAATTAGTGAATATTCATGTAAAACATGGAGGACTTGGCTGCGCACAACTAGGCTCAGCAATCATAGCAGAGACTGGAGTCTAGGTATTAGAGTCACGCCTTCTACCCATTGGTGCACCACTATGACCCCAAAGGCTTTATCGGCATGATGGGAGTTGTAGTTTTGCACTAGCTGAGGTATAAATGAATCCCCCATCGCCAAAGGTTGGTATGACATGGGACGATATTTCGGCGATTAACGATAAACAATCTCAAACGACGGCTATGACAAGTGATCTTAAATCGTTCACCCTATTACACAGAATGATGATTGGTTCTTGCGGTCGTTCTTGCTCTCGTCCTTTCCTGGCCTTACCAGGGAACGACCGAACAACATGTTATTACGCCGAACGATGTTCGAACTATTTCTCGTTGGTCATTTAAACATTGCCTGCTATTACACGAAATGATCATCGTTTAAATCCGAGCGATCTAAAGATTTTTCGAACAATAATCACCCCGTGTAATACGGCCCTAAGGCCTCCTACCACCAGGAATCTTAATATGAATTGTGTATAGCACTGTTATTAGATATTGTATAGAGTAAAAAGAGCAAACCTCCAGCACGCTGAAGGCTGAAGAAGTTGGATGAAGCCCTAGAAAGTGCTGGAAAAACTCTTTAAAGGGGTACTCCAGCGAAAAACTTTCTCCCAGTAATTGAAACACATTACAAAATTATATAACTTTGTAACAAGCCTCAATCACCTATCTGCCCCCCTTACCTATCTTTTCCACCCTCAACCCCCCACCAGGAAGTGAAGTAAACTCATTCTTACCTAATGACTGTTGACCCCAGGCTGCTCTGTGGCAGCCATTTTGACAATGACATCATCAAGAGGGAAGCGGGTCTAAGCCGTGTTAGGCCAGCCTCCCTTTGTCAGATGACTTAGGTTGCTCATCTCTGATTGGCTAAGCAAGGTATAAGCCATCTAACAGTTTTACATAGTCAGACATCACAGGAGACAAAGTGCATCATGGGAAAGCCCAAACCAGGAAGTGAAGAAAAAATGAAAACACCAACTAGAGCTTCAAACCTGCAAACAGCGGGAAATTCAAACAGAGACAGACTCCGGAGGGATGGTAAATGTAAAAACTATGTTTATGATTGATTATTTTTTTTTATCAGCTCCGAAGTACCCCTTTAAGCCTGTAACATCATGGTATAATGTATTACGGTATATGTTTAGGGTTCTGGAAAAGTTGGATGAATATTGGCTATGACCCAATCAGTAGGGGCCATGTATTAAGGTTTTGGGTTGGACAACCCAAAATGATATAAGATCTGTGAGTGACCCCACACCCTGGGTATAGCATTCAATATAATATAACCTAAGGCTATGTTCACACACAGTAACTTGGCCTATTCTTTAAAGGCATAAAAAAGATATGGAAAAAAAATGTGTACCGTGTATCGTAACCTACTGTGATAACATAATACAATGTAAAATAATAACAATAAGACATAATGTAAAAGAACATCATAAAATACAACAACAAACCCACAAAGTGTAGGAAATGAACAAAAGAAAAAATCATTCCTAATGGATTTGTGGAAAAACACAGTAGAAAACAAACAGGAGGCGATGCTGACCGGGAGGAGGCGTACAGATGTGGCGGGCCGGAGGTCAGGCTTTGCTGTCAGAATATATGACTGTCTGAGCATGAAATGTGTGAGAGAAGGCAGACAGAAAAGACAATGGCAAGTGAAGGAAACAAGAAGGAGGAGGGGGGATAGGGAGCTGAGGAAGAAGCAAGCCATTAACCCCTAATGATCGCTTCATCATGGCAAAATACTATTTAAAGGGCCGGCATCATATTAAAAAATGGCCTTTCCAAAAGATAATGGATGGTGTAAAGGAGGACCCCCCTCTTAGGATGCCCAGAACTGGCAGATATTCATGAATCAGGAGGCTCAGGATGAACAAATCTAAATGTCTTATAAGAATATGATGCTAATCTCAATTATAATAAACCATGCCTATGGTAGCGTTATCTATTCCAGTGTCTTATGGCAGATTTCTTGCCTCATTCCTAGCCATGTACATCCTTGCAGACATCCCAGTCTAATCTTCCGCACGTATCGGCCTCTCCCCCCCTTGACCCTGTACCTTGCGGCAGATATCCCCATGGCAGTCGCCTTCCTATTAAATGAGAAGTTATGGTTTTTTAATGAGGGTCCTAATTAAACAATGAAAGTTACAGAAATTACAGGCGAGACCATTATCTTTTATTAGCGGCGCTCGCTCGGAGTGAAGCGCGCATACGCTGGCCTCTCAACGTGGAGGGGTTTTTTTTATGCCTCTGTTGTTTTAATCACATCTCGGCCATCCGACCGGAATTCAATTACTGGAATTTGCTAACGACTGGCATTTTTTAGTCTATTTCAAAGAATTTGTGAAATCTTGGAATTAACCCATTAGATGAAGAGCATAATTTGGATGGAGAAGGCTGATGGGCATATACCCCTATCTATGTACATGGAAGGCTCTGCTCACAGCTGTGTTGGAGACCCCATCACAGATTCTGCAGCACAGAGCACCAGCCTTCCCATCAGACACTTCCCATCAGACACTAAGTCAATAGGGAGCATTGGCTACTAATGGAATATTGTGGCATTAAATATGTTATAGGCTTTCAAGAGAGTCCTGTGGCCCGGAGCATAACTAAAGTGGTGGCAGAAAGCAGCATGGCTGTCAGGGAGGCACTGTATCTGTTAGGGGGCACTGTGTGGATGAAAGGGGCAGAGTAAATATGCAACAAGACTATGAAGGGGATATTGGCTTTGAATGGGTACTGGGATGGTGAAGGGGCACTTTGTGAGTAAAGAAGGCACTGTGCCAGTGAAGGGGGAACTGTGTGTGGGAAAGAGGAAATGTGGCTGTGAAGGGGGCACTGTGTGGATGAAGGGGTGCTGTGTGGATGAAGGGGTGCTGTGTGGATAAAGGGGTGCTGTGTGGATGAAGGGGCACTGTGTGGATGAAAGGGGCACTGTGTGGATAAAGGGGTGCTGTGTGTTTGAAGGGGCACTGTGTGGATAAAGGGGTGCTGTGTGTTTGAAGGGGCACTGTGTGGACAAAGGGGCATTATGTGGATGAAAAGGTGCTGTGTGGATGAAGGGGGCACTGTATGAGTAAAGAAGGAACTGTGTAAGTGAAGGAGGAACTGTGTGGATGAGAGGAAATGTGGCTGTGAAGGAGGCACTGTGCGGATGAAGGGGAACTGTGTGGATGAAGGGGGAACTGTTCGAAGGAAGGGGCATTGTGTGGATGAAAGAGGAAATGTGGTTGTGAAGGGGGCACTGTGTGGATGAAGGGGGGACTGTGCGAGTGAAGGTTCCCTGTGTGGATGAAGGGGCACTGTGTGGATAAAGGGGCACTGTGTGGATGAATGGGAGATGTATGGATGAAGGGGGCACTATATAGATGAAGTGGCACTGTGTGGATGAAGGGGCACTGTGTGGATGATGGGGCACTGTGTGGATGAAGGGGCACTGTGTGGATGAATGGGAGATGTATGGATGAAGGGGGCACTATATAGATGAAGGGGCACTGTGTGGATGAAGGGGCACTGTGTGGATGATGGGGCACTGTGTGGATGAAGGGGCACTGTGTGGATGAAGGGGCACTGTGTGGATGAATGGGAGATGTATGGATGAAGGGGGCACTATATAGATGAAGGGGCACTGTGTGGATGAAGGGGCACTGTGTGGATGATGGGGCACTGTGTGGATGAAGGGGCACTGTGTGGATGAAGGGGCACTGTGTGGATGATGGGGCACTGTGTGGATGAAGGGGCACTGTGTGGATGAAGGGGCACTGTGTGGATGATGGGGCACTGTGTGGATGAAGGGGCACTGTGCGGATGAAGGGGCACTGTGTGGATGAAGGGGCACTGTGTGGATGATGGGGCACTGTGTGGATGATGGGGCACTGTGTGGATGAAGGGGCACTGTGCGGATGAAGAAGGAACTGTGTAAGTGAAGGAGCACTGTGTGAATAAAGGAGGCACTGTGTGGATGAATGGGGTGCTGTGTGAGTGAGTGTGAGTTAAGAGGCAATGTTTGGGTAAAGGATGGGCTGTGTGGATGAAGGGGTCTGGATAGTTATCTACTTCCATAGATGACCATGCTGGACCACCACATTCTTCCCCAGACGATTGTTATCACCTGTTACATTACAGTGGGGTAGCACCATTTTTTTTCTATACCTGAAATTACATTGTCACTCAATGATCTCCATGATGTATGGTGTGTAACATTTTATACAATTGTGAAATCCCTCTTTCTGCCATTTTACCCAAAGCAGACTTCTAGGCAATTATATTAATTGAATAAAATCTCGATATAAAAATGCCATGTTTAAAATCTAGAATTTATTGCCAAAACGTCAAAATAAAATCCACCCAAATATATACACAATGTAGAGAAATAAAACGCACAGGGCGCAGATAATTTTACACGGACTCCTGCCAATGCAGCTGCTGAAATCGTTCTGGTAGCGCAATGTGTGCCGGCCCAGGAAAATAGAGGGGACCTGTCAGGACTAAGTGTACGTAATGATATAGTTTATGGCCTAAGACAGCAGGTAGGCTGTGCGGTCGTGAATAAATTAAGGAAACAGTTTGGTGAAATCCGCCCTCTCTCTGTGTACACAAATAGTTCCTCTGTTTCAGCTTTATAATTTCTGTAAGAATATGTACTTACAAAGGCTGCAATGGCCAGAGGGACTATGGTGACTTTCCCTCCTCTTTTCTTAAAGGGGTTGTCCACCGAAAATCTTTTTCTTTGAAATCAACTGGTATCAGAAAGTTATATAGATTTCTAATTTACGTCTATTAAAAAATCTCAAGGCTTCCCATACTTATTAGTTACTATATGTCCTGCAGGAAATGTTTTATTTTGAGTCTGACACAGCGCTCTCTGCTGACATCTGTGGCCAAGACAGGAACCTCTCCTGCTCTGGACAGTTCCTGTCTCGGCCAGAAATGTCAGCAGAGAGCACTGTGTCAGACTGAAAATAAAACAACATTTCCTGAATTACATACAGCAGCTAATAAGTATGGGAAGACTTGAGATTTTTTAATAAAAGTAAATTGTTAATTTATATAACTTTCTGACACCGGTTGATTTGAAAGAAAAAGATTTTTGCTGGACAACCCCTTTAAGGCTCAGTGTAATATGGTAGCTACCCCACCAGGGGGAGCAGTAAATACTTTGGCCTAAGGTAGGCTATGTTCCCACTCCGAGGAAGGCGGTTGTCTCCTAATATAGAAGCAATGCCGTCTTGTCTCCATTTGTGATGTAAATATATATTGTTGTTTTTCCTTTTTTTCTCCCTGCATGATGTAGGCACAGAAAGTACTGTCTCCTTGCTTCTGTCTATGGCTAGGTTTACACCGTATGTAATGTAAAAATGGCGCAAACGTCCGTTATTTAAAAAAATCGTTTTTACATAGTGTGAACCTAGCCCTTACCTTCAAGTGCACATGTACCATAGAGCCAAGGCAGACCATGCAGCTGCCTCAGGGCCCTTGTACAGAGTTGGTCAGTGTCACCATGTTTGCTGTACTTGTACTTGTTAGGTAGATGGTGGAGAATAGACAGCACAATCTACCAGCTTAAATGAAAATAGCTAGTATACTTGTGGGGGCCCTTCTCTTCTATGTATGCCACTGTGTGCCTGTCAATTATACTACTACCCAAGATTGATGTAAGCACAGATAGTACTGCATCCCTGTCTCCAACTATCAGTCCAATAAACACTGATGGTACTGCAACCCTGTCTCTATCTGTCAGTAATGTAGGCAGGCCCGCTTCTGCCATGAGGCGGAATGAGCCTTCCGCCTCAGGTGGCAGATTTTGCAGTCCGGCAGGGGGCGGCATTATGTCCCCCCTGCTGTCATTTTTGTTAAGTATCACTTAACAAAAAGGACAGCGGCCGCTCACCTATCCCGTCGCCCGCGCTCTCCACATCCCGTCAGGTCCCGCGATGTCACCCTGCAGCTGTCACGGACCTCCAGGCTGTGGTGAGTGCCCGGCGTCGGTGGGGGACGCGCTGCGGTGATCGGGTTGCGCCGGACCGCCCCGCGCGACCCGATCACCCCACTCACTAACCACAGCCTGGAGGTCCGTGACAGCTGCAGGGTGACATTGCGGGACCTGACGGGATGTGGAGACAGCAGAGAGTGCGGGCCAGCTGCGGTGTGGGACAGGTGAGCGGATGGCTGCGGGGGGGGGGGGGGGTTGCCGGCCATCACTCGGAGCGGCCGCCTCAGGCGGCAGAAACCCCAGAATTGGCCCTGAATGTAGGCTCAGATAGTACTCTGTTCCTGTCCATACATGTCACTAATGTGAGCATAGGTAGTGCTGTATCCATCCCATCCCCTGTTAATAATGTAGGCACATATAGTGCTGCATCTGTCTCTACCTGTCAATAACATAAATGCAGATAGTACTGTACCCCAGTCTCTACCTGTCAGTATTGTAGGCTTAGATAGTACTCTGTCCCTCTCAATACATGTCACTATTGTAAGTATACGGAACTGTAGGTAGTGCTGTATCCATTCCATCACCTGTCAATAATGTAGGCACATATAGTGCTGCAACTGTCTCTACCTGTCAATAACATAAATGCAGATAGTACTGTACCCCAGTCTCTACCTGTCATGTGAGCTCACATAGTACTCTGTCCCAGTCATTTCATGTCCACAATGTAAGCATAGGTGGTGCACCCATAATATTAGTCTATTATAAATGTTTCATTTTACATTTTAATGTATGGACTTTAACCATGTATAAAGGAAGCTTGAGGATTTATCACACTTGAGCTGGAGGCCATACGGTCTTTTTTCTTTTAGCACATATGGGGTATTGGGTGGAATTGCGTCCCATGTGCTCCAGGTCAGGACTTGCTTATATAGCGTATTATTGTTGAGGACCCTGTAGGGTTGGCATCAAGGCAGATGAAAGGGGGCGCTGTTTTGGGTCTTCCTTTTATTCCAAGACAGGCCAGATCTATCGCTGAGGATATTATATTAGTATTGGATGTATTGGATGTTGTCACTTATTTAGTCTCTGACTGGATCCTTGTATTGTGTCGGATCTCGGCTCTCTCAGCGCCATGTCAGATACAAGCAGTTTACATATTGCATTGACTGTATATGTCACCCAGTAATAAATAAGCTTCTGTCTGACAAGAGTCATGGCCCACTGACCCGGCACTTGTCACCGGAATATTCTCTGTCTGATGTGAGTTTTCTTCTTATCTGTAGCTGCAGAATAGCTAACACCTTGTGGAGAGATCACAGTGCTGGCTGCATAGATGTGAGACATGGCTCTTACCCCCCTGCAGAGACATGATCCCAGCCATAGAGAGCCATGATGACACTGGCGGCCTGCCTGGCCGGCTCTCTGATTTCCATCCCACCTCCTGTCCTGATAGTGTCCCCAGGATGTCACCGCTACAGGTGACCTGCTGTTCTTACAGTCTTGTGTGATGCTTCGGAATGTGTAACCATGGAAACAGGAAGAGGCAGTGATACCGATGAGGCCTGTAACCATGGCAATGCGGGGAGGCAGGGACGGCCATTGGGGTATATAAGCTGACTGTGATGGATGGAGGTATTTCTTTGTAATTATAAAGGAAGTTCCCCCAGCCTATCTGTTCTCCGAGAGAAGGAGCGAGACCCCAGAGCTAATGTATATACTGAGGAGGGATAAGCGGGGGGACAGAGGTGGGATAGGGATGTTAGAGGGGCTGTCACCATGGCAACAACGCAAGACTGCTGAGTGTATATACAGCACAACCATGACATAGACAGTTCATGAGATAAACTCATATCTATCTCCTATCTATCTATTTATCTATCTATCTATCTATCTATCTATCTATCTATCTATCTATCTATCTATCTATGTCCTATCTATCTATCTATCTCCTACCTATCTATCTATCTATCTATCTATCTATCTATCTATCTATCTATCTCCTATCTATCTATCTATCTATCTATCTATCTATCTATGCAAAAAACGTTCAGCAGCACACCAGCATAAAGGTGAAAAAGGTGATTTATTCCAAAAATACAAAGAAGTACAGGAGATGCGACGTTTCGACCTCCTCACGAGATCATTATCAAGCATAGTGGGAGTGTCTCAGTGATGTCATTATATACCCAACATATTGGTCCAATTAGTGATGTCATAAAATCATTTGCATACATAAATAAATAAACAAAATCAAACAGATCAGTGTACAGTGAGTGGCATAAAGGATAAGTCTCTGATGTTCAGAGATAATAGTGACAATAGTGCTGTGTAAAGTGCACTGTGCAGCGCTCAATAATGCACTGTCATGAGTACAGAAGTTCATAAAGTCCATAAGAGGTTAACATGAGGTCGGGGGCACTCACCACGATTTGCATAGCAGAATGGAAGAGTGATGCAAGGAGCACGAGGAGTAGATCTAATGGAGTCCGGCATCCCAGCTCGGCGTGGGGGTGAGAGATCTGCGCATGCGTCAGTATCAGACCGCCCCTTAGAGCAGGAGGAACGCTGGTTGAGTAGTGTTTACCGTCGCCATGGTGACGGACGGCACAGGGTCATGCACTGCCGGGTCTAGGAGCAGTAAGGAGATCAGGGGTCCCACGAGATGGTACGGGTAAGAACCGCAAATCGGACCGCTTCTGAACCGCTGCGGATCTCGCCGTCGCTCCAGAGTGCCACATCGCTGCAGCGGACTGGAACTGAAAGTAGTAACCCTTACCCCGCTGGTCCAAGATTACAGATCCCAGGCAGGTCTGGAAAGTATAGTATGTTCTTTGAGCTCCTGTGCAGAGGACTAATGTAAATTGCTGGTAGTGTGTGAGTGACCCAACGACCTCAAGATCTGAAAAAAAACAAAAAGAAATTAGTATTTACAATATATACATATGTACAACAAAGCGGAGTTACAATCAGGGGGGCCATAAATGGAACCACTCAGCCACACATTTTAGGGTTTACCTTAAAATCAACATTAAGACCTAAGGGCTTCAGAGTCTGTAGTTCATAAATCCAAAAGAGCTCACGTTTCATAAGTATGCTTAATCGGTCACCTCCTCTTTTCAGGGGCGGGATGTGGTCGATCAGCATAAATCTAAGGTCACGTTCTGAGTGACCTTTTTCAAGGAAATGGTTAGACACTGGGAGGTCTTGTCGCCGTTTGCGGATTGTATAGCGGTGGTGATTAATGCGAGTTTTAAAATCGCATTTAGTCTCGCCTACATAGAGCAAGGAGCAGGGACACCAGAGTACATATATAACATATTCAGAGATACATGTTAAATAGTGTTTAAGGGTATATGTCTTGTGAGTTCTTGGGTGTGTAAAGGTGGTACCTTTGTGCATCAGGGGACAGTTGATACATGAGCAGCAGGGGAAAGAACCCTTCCTTTGGGGTTTGAAAAATGTTTGTCGTAGTCTATTAGCAGAGGAGATATCGTTTTTGACTAATCTATCTTTCAGATTCGTGTCTCTTCTGTAGCTCATCAGAGGGGGGCTATTCAGTTCTACGATGTTCGGATAACTGTCGCGAATGATGCCCCAATGTCTACGCAGTGTTCGGGAGATATGTTCTGTCATGTGATGGTAGGTTGTAATGAATGGTAATCTCTCGATGGAGCGTGTGCGATGTGAGGATGTCAGAAGTTGTTGTCGATCCATGTTGAGTACTGTGTTTTTATGTTTCTCTACCAGTTTTCTTGGGTAACCTCGTGAAGTGAATTTGTAAGAGATGTTTTCCAATGCTGATTCTACTTGGTGTGACTCACTCACTATGCGTCTGGCACGCAACATCTGGCTGTAGGGTAAGTATTTTACCATTGGTCTAGGGTGGCAACTATTGTAATGAAGTAAGGTGTTGCAGTCCGTAGGTTTAGTATAAAGATCTGTGGTCAATCTGTGTTCCTGTATTGTGATCAAAGTATCCAGAAACTGTACTGAATGTTGAGAATGTGTCATGGTGAACTGAATGTTTTGATCAATAGAGTTGAGGTAAGTATGAAATGTAACCAAATCCTGTTCCGTGCCGTGCCATACCAAGAAGACATCGTCAATGTATCTCCACCACCCCAGCACATGGCTGAAGTGGTGGGACACATAGACGGAGGCCTCCTCGAGGTCGGCCACAAAAATGTTGGCATACGTAGGTGCCACATTGGTGCCCATAGCGGTGCCTTTCAATTGCAGATAATAGGTATCGTTAAATACAAAGTAATTGCATGTAAGTACCAGTTCGAGTAAAGACATAAGGAAGGAAATTTTGTCTGATGAAAACGAAGTATTTGATAATGCTTTTTCTACAGCTGCCAAACCTTTGGTGTGGGAGATGGAAGTGTACAAGCTGCAAATGTCAAAGGATGCTAATAGGCAATCAGATGGAATGTGTAAATCTTGTATTTTCAGTAAAAAGTCGCTAGTATCACGGATGTATGATTTTGCATTTGTGGCGAATTCCCTCAAGGTATGGTCTAAGTAGATGGATATCTGACTGGTTACGGATCCTCGTCCTGAGACTATGGGTCGGCCGGGTGGATTCTCAATGCATTTATGAATTTTTGGCAATAGGTACAGTAATGGTGTTACAGGGAAAGCTACAGTGAGGAAAGATTTCAAATCAAGATCAATGATATTATTCTTGTATGCTGTTTCAAGGCACAATGTAATTTTCCTAATGATGTCCCACTTGGGGTCATGTGTCATTTCTTTATATACCGATACATCTGCAAGTTGTCTCATTGCTTCTTGTATATACATTGAACGATCCATTATCACTACTGCACCACCCTTGTCCGCAGGTTTAACTAGTAGCTGGTTGTTATTCGAGAGATCCTGTATTGCTTGGATCTCTTCACATGTCATGTTGGGATGCAGGGTATCTGAAGCTTTTTCTCTCAAAACCTCGATGTCTCGGCGTACCAGGTTCTGAAAGGTCTCAATCGCATGTGAGTCTACTTGTGGAGTGAAATCGCTGGGCAATCTTAAACCACAGTCAACGAGAGACAGTGGTCTCTGCTGTGCAGCGATGTCACTGATGGGAGGACGTTTTGGTTGTGAAGAAAAAAATACCTTAAGTTTGATGCGTCTAATAAATTGTTGTAAATCCAGTTCTAAGTTAAACCAGTTCATTTTTTGGCTCGGGCAAAAACTCAATCCCTTAGCCAAAAGTTGTAGTTGGTTGTCAGTGAGGTTAGTAGAAGATATATTTACCACTGTTTGTTTTTCACTTTCATAGGATTCTTCGTGGTTCTGGATTTTGGATTGTTCTGACTGCGCGTCCTCCCGAGTTCTGCGTTGTCGTCTGCCTCCTCTCCTGGTGCGGATGCGGAGGCGCTTGGTGTTTCTAGAGAAAACGGTAAGGTTAGTAGTGGAATACATACTGGTTGTAGTATCATTAGTCCCAGTGTTGTTCACACCTGTGGTCTCATTAGACAAAGATCTATCACTGGATTTTTTTATTTTTTTGGAAAACATATTTCCTTCTATCCAAGAGTAAACCCTGCCTGTCTCATAGTCCTGGGCATCTCTATGCCATTTTAGGCGTTTAGTCTCTTCCAATTCAGCTTTCATTTTATCAAGAAATGCAGTTTGTTTAGCAAAAAATTTTTTGTACTCATCCTCCAACAACATGTCCTTGATCCTTGATTCCAGGTCTGCAACCTTAGCTTTTGTATTCTTGATGTCACGCTGTAAAAACTCAATATTAAGAAGTATTAGGTTCAAGGCAAATTGGTTACAGATCACTTCATACTTAGAGCGATATTCAGTTTCCTGAGAGTACATAGTCTGTTGAGGTTTAATACGCATTCCACGCGGTATGCGTTCAGATTTAAAGTATTCCCCCAAAGTGGATAGATGTAATCTAATATTTAACAGTCTCTTAGTTTCACTTTCAAACCTGCGTTGCAAGTCGATGCGGGATGGTTTGTGTAGATAAGTGGTGTCGTCCTCCAGGTCCCCCATCATACGTGTAATCTCCGAAGTGGAGTAAGAATACATCCGAGAAGGTGGTTCTTCTGACCTACCGGAATCCATGTTGTCCAGTCCTTGTGAAAATGTAGTCTAGGGAGTGCTCGCTTGTTGGCCACAATTGTAGAAATAGGAGATAAAGCCGCACATCCAGATGAGTATGAAGCAGGTGCTGTATCGAGTCCTTCCCCCGGCCTGGGGATCCCCAAAGTATGCAAAAAACGTTCAGCAGCACACCAGCATAAAGGTGAAAAAGGTGATTTATTCCAAAAATACAAAGAAGTACAGGAGATGCGACGTTTCGACCTCCTCACGAGATCATTATCAAGCATAGTGGGAGTGTCTCAGTGATGTCATTATATACCCAACATATTGGTCCAATTAGTGATGTCATAAAATCATTTGCATACATAAATAAATAAACAAAATCAAACAGATCAGTGTACAGTGAGTGGCATAAAGGATAAGTCTCTGATGTTCAGAGATAATAGTGACAATAGTGCTGTGTAAAGTGCACTGTGCAGCGCTCAATAATGCACTGTCATGAGTACAGAAGTTCATAAAGTCCATAAGAGGTTAACATGAGGTCGGGGGCACTCACCACGATTTGCATAGTGTAACGCCCGGAGTAGTGGATCCACTGGACCGGCACCAGCGATGGCACAAACCTCACCAGGGAGCGGAGTCTAAGGGGCCGCTGGTTTTCACCAGAGCCCGCCGCAAGGCGGGATGGACTTGCTGCGGCAGGCGACCCCCAGGTCGCTACCCCTGGCTTGGTTGCTGGTGTCGGCAGGCGAGGCGTGGCAGGAGATGGCACAGGCAATGGTCTGCAGGTGAGAGCGCACGTGACAGGCTGGACACGGGAACAGGTGGAGTGACAGGGAAACAGGAACCAGGAACAGGGACTTGGGACCAGGTAACGGACAGGACTCAGGAACAGGGACTTGGGACCAGGTAACGGACAGGACTCAGGAACAGGGACTTGGGACCCGGTAACGGACAGGACACAGGAACAACAGGGAGCTGGGCCAAACGCTATGGGAAGCATGTAGAGGCTCCAACACAGGGGACAGGGCATGCTGGGATTTATAGGGGAGTGATTAGGTGCAACTACCAATTAGGAGCGCACTGCCCCTTTAAATCTGAGACAGCCGGCGCGCGCGCGCCCTAGGAGGCGGGGACGCGCGCGCCGGCCGGCACAGCGGGAGACAGGAGCGTGGAGAGGTGAGGCGCCCCCCGGGGCCGAGGTGATAGCAGCGCCGGGTCCCCGACTATGGACACCGGCAGCTGCATGGGGCAGGAAGCGGTCGCGGCGGCGGCCCGGAACGCGGGACGCCGCCGCGGCCGTGACAGTACCCCCCCCCTTTGGCCTCCCCCTCTTTCTTGCCTGCAGATGGCACAGGAAGCCACAAAGTCTTTGACATCTTGAAACAGACTAGGC
Source organism: Dendropsophus ebraccatus (assembly GCF_027789765.1). NCBI lineage: Eukaryota > Metazoa > Chordata > Amphibia > Anura > Hylidae > Dendropsophus > Dendropsophus ebraccatus. The sequence goes on along the minus strand of NC_091466.1, from coordinate 24,383,199 downwards.
CACCAGTAGTGGCGAGAGATCCGTTGGCCGGTCTTACGGACTCCAGGGTGCCCGGCCTCCAACGAGGAATGACCCCACTTCAAAATACCTCTTCGAAGCGCAGGGTGAACATGAGTCTTTCCGGGGGGTACTCTCTGAAGCGAGGAGGTGACGACTGGTGCTAGGCGATCAGGCGGTAAAACATGGCAAGGGACTGTGGGTCTGTGGACGAGGACCCTCTGTAAGTTCTCCCGGTGGTGAGAGGACACGACCTTAGTCTTGGGTACGGAGAGAGGGTACACCTCGGCAGAGAAGGCATCCGCCGAGTCTTGGTCTTCTGCCGGTAGGTCGGGTAGAGGCTTGGCTGGGACAGGAAACGACATAGTACACTTGGTCTGAGGTGACCTGAGACACTGGTTGGAACAGTCCTGACCCCAACTGAGAATCTCCCCGGTTCTCCAGTCCAGTTGAGGGGCATGTTCTTGCAGCCACGGGAGTCCCAGGAGGACCGCGGGGGAAGAATGGGGCAGGACGTAGAAGGATATCTCTTCTTGATGTAAAGGACCCACCTGGAGGACTAAAGGTGCGGTCTGGTAGTACACACGGTCGGTAAGAATTTCGCCTGTGACCGAGGAGATAGACAGGGGCCTGGCTAGTCGGGTCACGGGTAGCCGCCATCTTTGGACCAATGTTGCCGCAATAAAACTGCCTGCTGACCCAGAATCGAGGAAGGCAGTAGTCTGATGATTTCGTCCTGAGAGAGTCCGGATGGAAACTGGCATAGACAGACTTGGAATGGTGGCATTCACACCTAGGGACACCTGTCCCACCGGACCTAGGTGCGAGCATTTTCCGGATGTTTGGGGACGTAGGGGACATCCCAGCCGGAAGTGATCGGAACCACCGCAATAGAGACAGAGATTCTGCTCCAGGCGCCGGATTCTTTCATCAGGCGTCAGGTGAGCCCGTTCCACCTGCATAGGAATCTCAGGAGAGGGTTGGGACATCGAAAGGTCAGGATTCTGGAAAACCGGCGCCAGCTGGGGATGGCGACGGGAACGGGTTAGTAAATGTTCATGCCGAACCTCCTCCTCCCTCTCCGAAAAACGAGTATCAACTCGGGTGGCCAGTAGAATGAGTTCGTTCAGGGAGGTAGGCAGGTCTCGGGCAGCGAGCACGTCTCTCACACGACTAGACAGGCCCTTCTTGAAGGTGGCCAATAGGGCGGCCTCGTTCCAGTCCAATTCGGCTGCCAGGGTGCGGAACTGGATGGCGTAGTCACCAACAGAGGAGCTGCCTTGAGAGAGGTTGAGGAGAGCAGTCTCGGCTGAAGAAGCACGGGCAGGTTCCTCAAAGACGGAGCGAAACTCGAATAGGAAGGCCCGGAGATTGGCAGCAACTGGATCATCACGGTCCCACAGTGGCGTGGCCCAGGCCAGGGCTCTTCCTTCTAATAGGCTGATGATGAAAGCCACTTTAGAGCGCTCGGTGGAAAACTGACTACTCAAAAGTTCAATGTGCATGGTGCACTGAGTCAAGAATCCTCTGCACAACTTAGAGTCCCCAGAGTACTTGCTTGGGAGGGCCAGTCGGAGTGAAGAAGAAGCGTCAGGAGGTGGTGTGCGCTGGGCAGTAGTCTGCTGCTGTAAGGCGGCAGTGAGTTGCTGGATCTGCTGTGACTGCTTCTGGATTTGTTGCGCCTGCTGAGTGACCACTCTGGCGACATCACGGAGATCAGGCACCTCGCCGGGATCCATGGTTGGAGCCTACTGTAACGCCCGGAGTAGTGGATCCACTGGACCGGCACCAGCGATGGCACAAACCTCACCAGGGAGCGGAGTCTAAGGGGCCGCTGGTTTTCACCAGAGCCCGCCGCAAGGCGGGATGGACTTGCTGCGGCAGGCGACCCCCAGGTCGCTACCCCTGGCTTGGTTGCTGGTGTCGGCAGGCGAGGCGTGGCAGGAGATGGCACAGGCAATGGTCTGCAGGTGAGAGCGCACGTGACAGGCTGGACACGGGAACAGGTGGAGTGACAGGGAAACAGGAACCAGGAACAGGGACTTGGGACCAGGTAACGGACAGGACTCAGGAACAGGGACTTGGGACCAGGTAACGGACAGGACTCAGGAACAGGGACTTGGGACCCGGTAACGGACAGGACACAGGAACAACAGGGAGCTGGGCCAAACGCTATGGGAAGCATGTAGAGGCTCCAACACAGGGGACAGGGCATGCTGGGATTTATAGGGGAGTGATTAGGTGCAACTACCAATTAGGAGCGCACTGCCCCTTTAAATCTGAGACAGCCGGCGCGCGCGCGCCCTAGGAGGCGGGGACGCGCGCGCCGGCCGGCACAGCGGGAGACAGGAGCGTGGAGAGGTGAGGCGCCCCCCGGGGCCGAGGTGATAGCAGCGCCGGGTCCCCGACTATGGACACCGGCAGCTGCATGGGGCAGGAAGCGGTCGCGGCGGCGGCCCGGAACGCGGGGCGCCGCCGCGGCCGTGACACATAGCAGAATGGAAGAGTGATGCAAGGAGCACGAGGAGTAGATCTAATGGAGTCCGGCATCCCAGCTCGGCGTGGGGGTGAGAGATCTGCGCATGCGTCAGTATCAGACCGCCCCTTAGAGCAGGAGGAACGCTGGTTGAGTAGTGTTTACCGTCGCCATGGTGACGGACGGCACAGGGTCATGCACTGCCGGGTCTAGGAGCAGTAAGGAGATCAGGGGTCCCACGAGATGGTACGGGTAAGAACCGCAAATCGGACCGCTTCTGAACCGCTGCGGATCTCGCCGTCGCTCCAGAGTGCCACATCGCTGCAGCGGACTGGAACTGAAAGTAGTAACCCTTACCCCGCTGGTCCAAGATTACAGATCCCAGGCAGGTCTGGAAAGTATAGTATGTTCTTTGAGCTCCTGTGCAGAGGACTAATGTAAATTGCTGGTAGTGTGTGAGTGACCCAACGACCTCAAGATCTTAAAATCAACATTAATGTTGATTTTAAGATCTTGAGGTCGTTGGGTCACTCACACACTACCAGCAATTTACATTAGTCCTCTGCACAGGAGCTCAAAGAACATACTATACTTTCCAGACCTGCCTGGGATCTGTAATCTTGGACCAGCGGGGTAAGGGTTACTACTTTCAGTTCCAGTCCGCTGCAGCGATGTGGCACTCTGGAGCGACGGCGAGATCCGCAGCGGTTCAGAAGCGGTCCGATTTGCGGTTCTTACCCGTACCATCTCGTGGGACCCCTGATCTCCTTACTGCTCCTAGACCCGGCAGTGCATGACCCTGTGCCGTCCGTCACCATGGCGACGGTAAACACTACTCAACCAGCGTTCCTCCTGCTCTAAGGGGCGGTCTGATACTGACGCATGCGCAGATCTCTCACCCCCACGCCGAGCTGGGATGCCGGACTCCATTAGATCTACTCCTCGTGCTCCTTGCATCACTCTTCCATTCTGCTATGCAAATCGTGGTGAGTGCCCCCGACCTCATGTTAACCTCTTATGGACTTTATGAACTTCTGTACTCATGACAGTGCATTATTGAGCGCTGCACAGTGCACTTTACACAGCACTATTGTCACTATTATCTCTGAACATCAGAGACTTATCCTTTATGCCACTCACTGTACACTGATCTGTTTGATTTTGTTTATTTATTTATGTATGCAAATGATTTTATGACATCACTAATTGGACCAATATGTTGGGTATATAATGACATCACTGAGACACTCCCACTATGCTTGATAATGATCTCGTGAGGAGGTCGAAACGTCGCATCTCCTGTACTTCTTTGTATTTTTGGAATAAATCACCTTTTTCACCTTTATGCTGGTGTGCTGCTGAACGTTTTTTGCATACTTTGGGGATCCCCAGGCCGGGGGAAGGACTCGATACAGCACCTGCTTCATACTCATCTGGATGTGCGGCTTTATCTCCTATTTCTACAATTGTGGCCAACAAGCGAGCACTCCCTAGACTACATTTTCACAAGGACTGGACAACATGGATTCCGGTAGGTCAGAAGAACCACCTTCTCGGATGTATTCTTACTCCACTTCGGAGATTACACGTATGATGGGGGACCTGGAGGACGACACCACTTATCTACACAAACCATCCCGCATCGACTTGCAACGCAGGTTTGAAAGTGAAACTAAGAGACTGTTAAATATTAGATTACATCTATCCACTTTGGGGGAATACTTTAAATCTGAACGCATACCGCGTGGAATGCGTATTAAACCTCAACAGACTATGTACTCTCAGGAAACTGAATATCGCTCTAAGTATGAAGTGATCTGTAACCAATTTGCCTTGAACCTAATACTTCTTAATATTGAGTTTTTACAGCGTGACATCAAGAATACAAAAGCTAAGGTTGCAGACCTGGAATCAAGGATCAAGGACATGTTGTTGGAGGATGAGTACAAAAAATTTTTTGCTAAACAAACTGCATTTCTTGATAAAATGAAAGCTGAATTGGAAGAGACTAAACGCCTAAAATGGCATAGAGATGCCCAGGACTATGAGACAGGCAGGGTTTACTCTTGGATAGAAGGAAATATGTTTTCCAAAAAAATAAAAAAATCCAGTGATAGATCTTTGTCTAATGAGACCACAGGTGTGAACAACACTGGGACTAATGATACTACAACCAGTATGTATTCCACTACTAACCTTACCGTTTTCTCTAGAAACACCAAGCGCCTCCGCATCCGCACCAGGAGAGGAGGCAGACGACAACGCAGAACTCGGGAGGACGCGCAGTCAGAACAATCCAAAATCCAGAACCACGAAGAATCCTATGAAAGTGAAAAACAAACAGTGGTAAATATATCTTCTACTAACCTCACTGACAACCAACTACAACTTTTGGCTAAGGGATTGAGTTTTTGCCCGAGCCAAAAAATGAACTGGTTTAACTTAGAACTGGATTTACAACAATTTATTAGACGCATCAAACTTAAGGTATTTTTTTCTTCACAACCAAAACGTCCTCCCATCAGTGACATCGCTGCACAGCAGAGACCACTGTCTCTCGTTGACTGTGGTTTAAGATTGCCCAGCGATTTCACTCCACAAGTAGACTCACATGCGATTGAGACCTTTCAGAACCTGGTACGCCGAGACATCGAGGTTTTGAGAGAAAAAGCTTCAGATACCCTGCATCCCAACATGACATGTGAAGAGATCCAAGCAATACAGGATCTCTCGAATAACAACCAGCTACTAGTTAAACCTGCGGACAAGGGTGGTGCAGTAGTGATAATGGATCGTTCAATGTATATACAAGAAGCAATGAGACAACTTGCAGATGTATCGGTATATAAAGAAATGACACATGACCCCAAGTGGGACATCATTAGGAAAATTACATTGTGCCTTGAAACAGCATACAAGAATAATATCATTGATCTTGATTTGAAATCTTTCCTCACTGTAGCTTTCCCTGTAACACCATTACTGTACCTATTGCCAAAAATTCATAAATGCATTGAGAATCCACCCGGCCGACCCATAGTCTCAGGACGAGGATCCGTAACCAGTCAGATATCCATCTACTTAGACCATACCTTGAGGGAATTCGCCACAAATGCAAAATCATACATCCGTGATACTAGCGACTTTTTACTGAAAATACAAGATTTACACATTCCATCTGATTGCCTATTAGCATCCTTTGACATTTGCAGCTTGTACACTTCCATCTCCCACACCAAAGGTTTGGCAGCTGTAGAAAAAGCATTATCAAATACTTCGTTTTCATCAGACAAAATTTCCTTCCTTATGTCTTTACTCGAACTGGTACTTACATGCAATTACTTTGTATTTAACGATACCTATTATCTGCAATTGAAAGGCACCGCTATGGGCACCAATGTGGCACCTACGTATGCCAACATTTTTGTGGCCGACCTCGAGGAGGCCTCCGTCTATGTGTCCCACCACTTCAGCCATGTGCTGGGGTGGTGGAGATACATTGACGATGTCTTCTTGGTATGGCACGGCACGGAACAGGATTTGGTTACATTTCATACTTACCTCAACTCTATTGATCAAAACATTCAGTTCACCATGACACATTCTCAACATTCAGTACAGTTTCTGGATACTTTGATCACAATACAGGAACACAGATTGACCACAGATCTTTATACTAAACCTACGGACTGCAACACCTTACTTCATTACAATAGTTGCCACCCTAGACCAATGGTAAAATACTTACCCTACAGCCAGATGTTGCGTGCCAGACGCATAGTGAGTGAGTCACACCAAGTAGAATCAGCATTGGAAAACATCTCTTACAAATTCACTTCACGAGGTTACCCAAGAAAACTGGTAGAGAAACATAAAAACACAGTACTCAACATGGATCGACAACAACTTCTGACATCCTCACATCGCACACGCTCCATCGAGAGATTACCATTCATTACAACCTACCATCACATGACAGAACATATCTCCCGAACACTGCGTAGACATTGGGGCATCATTCGCGACAGTTATCCGAACATCGTAGAACTGAATAGCCCCCCTCTGATGAGCTACAGAAGAGACACGAATCTGAAAGATAGATTAGTCAAAAACGATATCTCCTCTGCTAATAGACTACGACAAACATTTTTCAAACCCCAAAGGAAGGGTTCTTTCCCCTGCTGCTCATGTATCAACTGTCCCCTGATGCACAAAGGTACCACCTTTACACACCCAAGAACTCACAAGACATATACCCTTAAACACTATTTAACATGTATCTCTGAATATGTTATATATGTACTCTGGTGTCCCTGCTCCTTGCTCTATGTAGGCGAGACTAAATGCGATTTTAAAACTCGCATTAATCACCACCGCTATACAATCCGCAAACGGCGACAAGACCTCCCAGTGTCTAACCATTTCCTTGAAAAAGGTCACTCAGAACGTGACCTTAGATTTATGCTGATCGACCACATCCCGCCCCTGAAAAGAGGAGGTGACCGATTAAGCATACTTATGAAACGTGAGCTCTTTTGGATTTATGAACTACAGACTCTGAAGCCCTTAGGTCTTAATGTTGATTTTAAGGTAAACCCTAAAATGTGTGGCTGAGTGGTTCCATTTATGGCCCCCCTGATTGTAACTCCGCTTTGTTGTACATATGTATATATTGTAAATACTAATTTCTTTTTGTTTTTTTTCAGATCTTGAGGTCGTTGGGTCACTCACACACTACCAGCAATTTACATTAGTCCTCTGCACAGGAGCTCAAAGAACATACTATACTTTCCAGACCTGCCTGGGATCTGTAATCTTGGACCAGCGGGGTAAGGGTTACTACTTTCAGTTCCAGTCCGCTGCAGCGATGTGGCACTCTGGAGCGACGGCGAGATCCGCAGCGGTTCAGAAGCGGTCCGATTTGCGGTTCTTACCCGTACCATCTCGTGGGACCCCTGATCTCCTTACTGCTCCTAGACCCGGCAGTGCATGACCCTGTGCCGTCCGTCACCATGGCGACGGTAAACACTACTCAACCAGCGTTCCTCCTGCTCTAAGGGGCGGTCTGATACTGACGCATGCGCAGATCTCTCACCCCCACGCCGAGCTGGGATGCCGGACTCCATTAGATCTACTCCTCGTGCTCCTTGCATCACTCTTCCATTCTGCTATGCAAATCGTGGTGAGTGCCCCCGACCTCATGTTAACCTCTTATGGACTTTATGAACTTCTGTACTCATGACAGTGCATTATTGAGCGCTGCACAGTGCACTTTACACAGCACTATTGTCACTATTATCTCTGAACATCAGAGACTTATCCTTTATGCCACTCACTGTACACTGATCTGTTTGATTTTGTTTATTTATTTATGTATGCAAATGATTTTATGACATCACTAATTGGACCAATATGTTGGGTATATAATGACATCACTGAGACACTCCCACTATGCTTGATAATGATCTCGTGAGGAGGTCGAAACGTCGCATCTCCTGTACTTCTTTGTATTTTTGGAATAAATCACCTTTTTCACCTTTATGCTGGTGTGCTGCTGAACGTTTTTTGCATACTTTGGGGATCCCCAGGCCGGGGGAAGGACTCGATACAGCACCTGCTTCATACTCATCTGGATGTGCGGCTTTATCTCCTATTTCTATCTATCTATCTATCTATCTATCTATCTATCTATCTATCTATCTCCTATCTATCTATCTCCTATCTATCTATCTCCTATCTATCTATCTATCTATCTATCTATCTATCTATCTATCTATCTATCTATCCATCTCCTATCTATCTATCTATCTATCTATCTATCTATCTATCTATCTATCTATCTCCTATATATCTATCTATTTATCTATCTCCTATCTATCTATCTATCTATCTATCTCCTATCTATCTATCTATCTATCTATCTATCTATCTCCTATCTATCTATCTATTTATCTATCTATCTCCTATCTATCTATTTATCTATCTATCTATCTCCTATCTATCTATCTATCTATCTATCTATCTATCTATCTATCTCCTATCTATCTATCTATCTATCTATCTATCTATCTATCTATCTCCTATCTATCTATCTATCTATCTATCTATCTATCTATCTATCTATCTCCTATCTATCTATCTATCTATCTCCTATCTATCTGTCTGTCTGTCTGTCTGTCTGTCTTGTCTGTCTATCTATCTATCTATCTATCTATCTATCTATCTATCTATCTCCTATCTATCTATCTATCTATCTATCTATCTATCTATCTATCTATCATATCTGTCTGTATCTGAGATTAATTGAGGAATAGATCATAAACAAGACAAAAAAATATTACTTTACTGAAAGAGTAGTAGATTCTTGGAACAAATTTTCAGCAGATGTGGTTGGAAAATCTACAATAACAGAATGTTAACCTGTCTGGGATAAATATACATCTATCCTAAGATAATCCTTAGAAAGGAAATACTAAAAGGGCCGACTAGATGGACCCAGTGGTCTTTTTCTACAGACAATCATCTATCTATCTGTCTATCTATCTATCTGTCTTTCAGTCTGTCCATCCATCCATCCGTCTGTCCGTCCATCTATCTATCTATCTATCTATCTATCTATCTATCTATCTATCTATCTATCTATCTATCTATCTCTTTGTACTAGGTGTTACATAGTCTTTGTATATTTTCTCACCATGTATTATGAACCTGTTTCCGTTATCCATACCCCACTATGGTCTGCATACTGTATGACTGTTATCTGTTCCTATGTTTCCTATCAGTGGCTCTTCAGGCTGTCGGGCCATACAGTGAGTACAGCGCTGTCCCTGCTCACTACAGCAATACAGGGGATGCTAAACAAAGCTGAATCATTCATAAGAAATCATATTAATATGAATGAAGACTTAATATCTGTACACTCATTAGTAGGTAAGCCGTATTGTAGGATTTAGGGCCATATGCCATCCCAATACACTTATGACTACACAAACACATAGATGCTACTCACGAGAAGCCTTAGGAATTGTATTGTATCTATAAAGGAGACATGAAAGCAAACAGTAGATGTTATGTATTCACAATGCTCGGCAGCATGGGAGGTATAGCAAACAACATCCACTAATAAACTATCTATAGTAAGTAAACATTCTGATAGTGAGCACTTCTAATGAGTTCTGTATCTATGGCAACACCAGCGCTATAAACTAGCATATAATCTCCAAAATGCAGCTACCCTACATACTAACCAATAGTATTACAGATGAAAAAGTGCAAGCACGGCATGTCAATTTAGTGAAAGATCAGACCAAAAATTCACAGAAAATAAAAATTCTAGACGTTGGTAAAATCTTCCTATTTGGGCTGTATTCACACAGTATGTTCAGGAAAGCTCTTATACACCCCCCATAGACCTGTCCTTGGTATACCTTCAGACATACACTACAAACACTACTAAACACTGCCATGGCTTGATAACAAACGGTAGGTGACAACTCTTGTAGGAGCGGTAACAATGGCCGTCCTGGTTGTCAGCCATCAACAGATCTCACTAAGAAATGGAAGAGCAGACTTGAGAGCCTATTCTACAGTCTATTTTTAATGTACATATTTTCATGGAATATGACATTCCCTCATACCGTCATTACCGATAAGAGAACGGGAAGTCTCTGCAGCACACCACACAGATTGCTTGGTTCCAGATGCCTGAACACCCCACAGTGGGATCCACCTAGGATACTATGTATGGCCATCTAAATGGAGTGTGGCAGCCATTAGCCCTCCCAGAACTGCTTTCCAGCGAAGTCATTAGCATTCACTTTGCCTGGTGTCACAGTCGCTTTGAGCTACATGTGACCATAATGGATTTAAAGGGACAAGAGGAGAAGTCACCACTAAGTTAAGCTTTTCTTTGGTTTCTCCGATAATGTCACCTCTATATCATGAAACAGTCTCTTCCCTGCCTCCCCTCTTTGCTTCTTCTTAGTGGATTCAAGTATATAATACAGTAATCTCCCTGCAAAGATCCCAATGCTGTCTCATAATAGACGATTTACATTGGCGGTCATGAGAAGGCTAGATGATATGACATCATGCCAGCAATATATGTCCGAGACTGTCCAGACCAGCAGCAAATCCCCATAGAAAACCTTTCCTGCTCTGGACAGTTCCTGACATGGACAGAGGTGGCAGCAGAGAGCACTGTGTCAGATTGTAAAGAATACACCACTTCCTGCAGGACATCTAGCAGCTGATAAATTTGGACTTGAGATATTTTAATAGAAGTAAATTACAAATCTATATAACTTTCTGAAACCAGTGGATTTGAAAGAGATTTTTGCTAGATAACCCCTTTAAGGATTGGCTTAACCCATCAATTTCAGCTGAATCGGCGGACCATCTAACATACATACTAGTCTCCTGAGCCATGACAGACGTTGAGTTTTAATATCCTTTCCAGTGGTGTGTTGCAGCAGCTTTCTTCCCTTTTGCCAGTCAAAATACACACAAGCCGAATCCTACCATCCTGAGGTTGGCGAGGATCCTCGCAATGAGAATCCACCGATCAATGTGTTATGATCGATGGGTCTTTAAACGCTGCAGATGGAAAGTCACTTTAAGCCATCACTTACTCTAGTCAATTTTTGCAGCTCATTCTTCGACTTAAAGGGTGTTATATTTTGGTTCCAAGGACACGTAATGAGCACCAATAATATGGAATTAAAATTTTTACAAAAAGAAAACTGCAGGCTCAGAAGCAAAAGCAAACAGAAGAAAAAAACACGTCCGATCTTATCTATATTTTTCTCTGCTGCTTTGTTCTTTATCCCAAGACGCACTTGAAAAGAGATGTATTCTTCTTTGTGTCTATCTTGGTAAAACATTTTAGCTAATTAAATATTTTAAATAAACACTTTAACTAGACTGGAGAGAGAAAGTGAGAGCGGAAGGAAGATTTCGCCGTCAAATAAAAGGTGTTTTTCAGCGCCGGTGGAATCTACTATTCGGAATAACAAATAATTAGCCGCTGGGGCTTAATGTGGCCGCACAAGGTCCCTTATTTACACCTGATGGGTCGAACCATGAAGGGACTGTTTATCGGGATGGATTGCGTATGAGTGTCTTACTGTTTTTTCCTCTTTACTAGCAGAGAAGCGTAGACCCCCATAGAGCAAGTGGTGCTAAAAACACAGCATGAAGATGGTCCGCATCAGACAAATACAGTCACACAGACTGAGCACTGACTAATCAGAACTGTGCTTCATTTAAAGGGCTTTTCTGCTTTTATTTAATCCCCACTTGTTAGGCCACTTTCACACTAGCATCCTACAGACACAGTCCTACCTCCACCGAGCCGGGCAAGCCGACAGGGCAGTAGTCAGTCCATCTAAGGGCATTATTACACAGCACAATTAATTTTTTCATTCGGATTTAAAGTGAATGTACTATCAGTTCATTCACTTTCAGATTTTCACATGGATAGAACGGCCGGGGGTGAAGCACTTCAGGCAGACCGGCCCACTCCCAGTGGGAGGAAACCTCCACCCCTCTATGATGCTACTCCTCCCACTGGGGGCGGCCCACCTAAAGTGCTTCACCCCAGGCCGGTGCCTGGAAATAGAATGGCGCCATATGCGGGGCCTGGGACTGACTTCCCTGCGCCGGTGTCATTCTATCCATGTGAAAATCTTAAAGCAAATGTACTAATGGTGCATTCGCTTTAAACAATCATCGTTTTGTGTGTACGCAGGCAACAAACAAAAAAATCATCCTTCTGTCGTTGATCGAATCTTTTAGGCTGACCATAAAATTGTTAATTGTTCGCTAAATATTTGATAATTGTACACATTGGGGGAGATTTATCAAACATGGTGTAAAGTGAAACTGACTTAGTTGCCCCTAGCAACCAATCAGATTCCACCTTTCATTCCTCTCAGACTCTTTGGAAAATGAAAGGTGGAATCTGATTGGTTGCTAGGGGCAACTGGGACAATTTCACTTTACACCATGTTTAATAAATCTCCCCCATTATTCGTACTTTCAGGTAGATCCCGATAACTCTCGTTTGTGATCGTTTTTCGTTAAAAATCGGTTCGGATTAGGACCCTTACACTCCCCATAGAAAGGTCCCTTGACAATAGATCAATCACAAACTGCCCATCTATACCCTGGCTGGGACCCCAATGATCAGCTGAACAATTCTGCTGGTTGTCACTGGACATAACCAACAAGCTTGTTATCAGATGCACCCTAACAGTTCAGCCGAGCTCCCACAATTTGGGGCAGTTAAAAATGCCCTAATGTTTTCTCTAAAAAATATACTTCTGAAGGAAAATTTCAAGTATAAGCTTTGTACAGGAAGCAAAAGATCTGTGAAAACTGCCATCAAGTCCAATACAGGCTGTAAAATAATGTTCAAAGGTGGACTTACCCTTTAATTGGAATATATTGTGTGAAGTAAAGTTTTTATGTATTTTTCTATTTCATAAAATGTTCATTCTGAGCCTTAGGCCTAATAATAAGCAAATGCTTTCTGTTCTATACAGAACACTCTTCAGCTGTGTCCTCCTTATCATCACAAACAGGGTTACAGTAAAAGGCGACTTCAATATATAGATAAAAATGAGATCAGACCATTCATTGGTCAGAACTCAGCCTCGCCCTCTCCGTACAGGTCACAGAACATACTCAGAAAACTCTCTCAAGTGAATATGGTCAGCTCCAGTATATTGTGCCTATGTCAGTAGGGCATGCTGTAAAGCGTATCTCTAAATTGTGTAAAACTCACCAAGATGTCTGCCCCCATAATAATGTACTAAACATAAATAAAATAGTAACATTAGAAAAAATGGAAGGTTTCAGCGTAGGGTTCTGATCAGTACAATAAAACACACAGAAAGTGTAGTAACCCCTTCAAAATTTAAAGGGGTTTTAGAACTTGATAACATATGACAGGTAACTGGGAGCTGTGTAGTAGTATTGAGTATTAGGGTTCGTTTACATTAGAAGACCCTTGGCTGTGAGATCGTCACTCGTCTGCAATGCTTTCAAGAAGGCATGATTTATCAAGCGGCCGGGCCACACAAACAATCACTGTATCATTCTTGCGGCCATTTAAATATATGGCTATTGGTCACACAGGGATATGTTCGACCAATAGCGATGGATTTTAAAGCTCACATATAAGATGCGATCAGCCAAGAATCTGATATTTTTCCGCTCATCGGTTGATCGCTGTCACTTCTACACGGCCTATCGTCTCTACCAACGCTCATTGCCAATAATTGACCCGTGTAAAAGGCCCTTTAGGTAGAGCTGTAGTCCTCTTCCAGCCAACATAGCGTGTTACATTATAATGGGTTTCGGAGACTTTATAGTTCTCCACCCACCCTGACCTTGGAGGCTTGCTCCACCCAGTGATCATTCATGGTTTACGAAGCCATTAGCGAAGCAGATGCCCCATCCCCACAAATCAGTCTAAGGTGCTTGTCACAGTGCTTAAAGTTTGGTAGAACTTCAGATTTATTGCTAACAAGATTTGGGCCAGAAACTATACACCATGCCAGCTCATCTCCTAGCAATTAAACTCTTGTCAGGCTGTCATTTCAAGGGCTCTTGAGTCTGCACATCCATAATTACACATCATGTCAGCGGCGGTGAGTGAGAGCGACAGCACTTTTTAACCTTTGCTCACTGAGCGTCGGGGAAAGGGCAGGTAATTTGAAGAAATGGGTGTGAAAAGCTGTTCTGTCATTCTACAATTCACTCGCACTTTTAAGATAGAGCATGTCTTACACGTGTTTACATGGACGGGAATAGTCTTCGCATCTAGACTACACCGTTGCATTTTATAACTTGATAAAAGATGCGGTTTTGAGGGACAATCACAGGTTTAACAAAAAGGGGTGTGGCTTATGCAAATCCTGCACAGTAGTCGGTGCATTAGAGGGGGAAGATTGTAGGAGGGGTTTAAATGTCTTTATTCTAATTTATTTTACATGTAGCCATATCATGATAATACAAGTATAAAATATACAGCTTGGCTTGTAATCCTGATCAATGTGCACGTTGTATCCCCAATATTTTCTACCCCAGAATCCTTGCTACCAGGAGAGGATATAGCACCCTATGGAGGCCCAACATGGGGGCACACAGAATGCTTTAGACTTGTGGCGATTCCATGTGGGGCTGAATATTGCGCTCAGCCTACAGCAACTAAGGAAACATTTAACTGCTTACAGATCATATATGGCCTGTTGGGTGACATGATTTTTTTTTTTTTTTGCAAGCAATTCTTATATACAGCAAACAGTATTGATTTGAGGTTAAACAATTGATATCAGAGATTTAGAGGGATTTTCTTGTACTTTAAGGGATAATCTGAAGAATACATTTTACAATATAAGTGGCAGTATAACAAAAAACAGCCCATTGTTCTTCATCCCCAAAATCTATTCATTGCAATACCCCTTTAAATCTTACATTTCGATGTCCTATACTTAGGGTATGGATTGGCAGAGGTGCGATCCACAACATATTGCCGGGCAGCTGATTAAAAGTGCGGTGGCACTCACATGAACACTGTGGCCTTCTCATCTCTTACCTGGCACAGTGCAACCTGTCCAAGTGAATGGGGCATAAGGAATTTAATCAGCTGATTGATGCCGGGAATCGAACCCTCAACTGATATGATGTTGATGGCCCATCCTAAAGATTCACCATCAGTAGTTAAAGGGGTCCTTCAGCTAAATTCTTTTTCTTTCAAATCAACTGGTTTCAGAAAGTTATACAGATTTGTAATTTACTTCTATTTAAAAATCTCAAATCTTACCCTACTTATCAGCTGCTGCATGTCCTACAGGAAATGGTGTTTTCGTTCCGGTATGACTCTGCTGTCTGCTGCCATCTCTGTCCAAGAAAGGAACTGTCCAGAGCAGGATCAAGTCCCCATAGAAAACCTCTCCTGCTCTGAACAGTTCCTGTCTCTGACAGAGATGGCAGCAGAGAGCACTGTGTCAGACTGAAAAGAAAACAAGCAGGACATACAGCAGCTGATAAGTATGAGAAGACATGAGATTTTTAAATAGAAGTAAATGACAAATCTTTATAACTTTCTGAAACCAGTTGACTTGAAAGAAAAATAATTGTGCTGCATAATCCCTTTAAGCCATACTCTCTGACTCTGACTTGGTGGCCAATAATTTTCACGTTGGCAAAATTTGAGGGTGATCATATGGGCAAATGTGTACCCCCTGATTCTACAATAAACATCTGAAGTGAAGGATCCCCTTTAAGCATTCAGTAGGAAAGCAGGTATACAGTGAATTAAATAAAGCTGCAGGAAAAAAAATATAAAAATAACTCAAAAGACCCACACAGACTATTGTTCCACCCTGTCAGGCTGGTAATATATGTGCTGTAAAGCCCGCTATACAAATACCTTTATACATTAATAAAGGGAGTGTAGGCGATGTTGTCCCCTGCCGCTCCTCACCCCCTCCTTAGAAAGCTGACGGACTATCTTTTTTGGGGGTTTGTGTTTTGTTGTTTTTTTTCACAGCTTTTGCTAATAGCCACTGTGAATTTGGACTGAACTTCATTGACTTCCATATATCTTTGGCAGATGCAGGGCGAGCTGTAGATCCACATGGGATTGTTAAAACTAGAGGCCTGACTAGACCCAGATGCAAGCCATGAATCAATGGGATTAACGTCCTTTCACGTCTTTTTGCTGCAGAGTGGGACATCTCCCTGATCATAAATATAGATGCAGTAAAGCACCAAGACTCCCCTTTGCTAAAGTGCTGCCTACACAGCCATTACATTACTAGCAGCACTGTGTATTCAGCTACACAAAGACAGACACGTTCACCGCAACTCCATTAGGAGACTTTACAATAGCGATGTCAAGGCCCAAAGTGTTAACCAGTGTGTGCTGCGAGGAATTCTACTAAGAGAGTCTACAATTGAAAGGATTATAATCTAACACAATTGAAGCTTTGTTTTATAAGGACGATATCAAATCTATTTACATGTTGTTCCATCCGGCTACAGATTGTGTTTAACAAAAGGACGAGAAAGCATTCAGAGTGACTCTAGTGTCAGTTGTCGTACGGAAGTGGCCACCAACTAGTGACCCTCCAAAATGCTTATGGCTGTCCATAAAAGACCATACTTTAAAGGAATATCTCTAGGAATTATACAACGTGTAGATCCCATTTCTAATTTCCGGTTTCCCTTAGCTAGTGGGTGTAGACTTGTGTCTTCTGTAGACACATGCACACACAAAGAGTATATCCTTCTGTCATATATCTGTAGCACACCTTTAGAAGCAGCAGCAGCAGCATGAAGGATGCTATAGAGCATCATAGAACATGGTAAGTTTAGACTTCTGTACTGGGGTGATATATATTACTTGCCAACATCCTTTCCTGTAACCAGGGCTGGCGTCAGCACAAGGCTTACCCGGGCAATTGCCGGGCCCCACAGAGAGAGAGGGGGATCTGTGTTCTAATGTTCAGCCTGCTCACTGTAGTGCAGGGTGAGCGCTGAACATCAGAAGACACAGGAGATGGAGCAGGACCTGATCACATGACCCGCAGGTCCTCAAACTCAGAGTGTGGAGATCAGCCTGACAGAGTGGACGAGGGAGAGGACTGAGCTGTAAGTGCTGTGTCAGTCAGTGTGTGTGTGTGTGTATGTTAGTGGTGAAGTGATTGTGCACAATGGATAGATGGATGAGGGGCCCGCTGAGGCTCTGTCGCCCAAGGGCCCACAAAAACCTGGAGCCGGCCCTTCCTGTAACTTTTTCCCTTTTTCTGTCTGAATCCACCTATACCCCCTGCCCCCTTCTTCCTATAGACCTCTTTAGGCAGCTGTAACCTGATTTATGAGCTTATTGATATTGAGACAGACCTTAGTAGTTAAAGGGGTACTCTCGCTAAAACTTTTTTTTTTTCCAAATCAACTGATGTCATAGTTAAAGCAAGTGTCAATTATTATATAGATTTGTAATTTTCTTCTATTTGCAAATCTCAGGCCTTTCAGTACTGCTGTATGTCCTGGAGGAAGTGGTGTATTCTTTCCAGTTTGACACAGTGCTCTCTGCCGCCACCTCTGTCCATGTCAGGAACTGTCCAGGGCAGTAGCAAATCCCTAGAGAAAACCTTTCCTGCTCTGGTCAGTTCCTGTTACGGACAGAGGTGGCAGCAGAGAGCACTGTGTCATATCGGAAAGAATACACAACTTTCTGCAGAACATACAGCAGCTGATTTAAATAGAAGTAAATTACAAATCTATATAACTTTCTGACACCATTTGATGTGAAAGAAAACATCACTAGAGCTCACTTTTAATAATGGGGTTAGGAGGTGAAGTGGGTAGAAGTTGGCTGATAAGTAATGAAAAAGGCATTTTTCTCTGATAAGATATATTACAAAGTTTCCCATATTTGCTTTTGCTGTAGATTTTTGCTGAATCTATAGGGGCCATTTGAGGTCCAAATGTGTTTTTTTCACTTCCTAGGGGATAACTGACAATGGATTAGGAGATTCCAGGCCAAGGATGAATTAACAAGAACGTAAAGAAGCAGCTAGAGGTTTTATGCATGATGTGACATATCACCTTACCTGGCAGAGGTCCTCTAATCAGAATAATGCATTGGTCCATTAAGTATTGAAGTGTTTCCAATAGATATATCTCTTGACTTTCATTGTTCAGCTGCTTTTTTTTTCCCCCTGTACTAACAATTATCATTTTTCTGAACTGCTTAAGTGGCTTTTTACAGGGACGACCCCGAGGATATGAATACACAAGAGATCATACAACCATTAACTACTGAAATGTTGATTGTTTTGTATTGTAAAAACCATTGCGTAAATGAATATAACTGATACAATGATTGAAGCCCATTTCGACGAGAGCGGCAGAAGATGTGCTTGAGCGAGCCGTACATTATTGGAACTAAATGGTCCAGGAGTAATGAGACACACTAAGAGAAGAGTCTAAAGTGGTCAACAGAGATCCGATAAAGCACCAGAACCAGTCCATCTCCAGAGGTGACACTAAGGGGAGACATCCTTCTGTTTCCCGGCCTTCTGGAGAGTAGTTTGGAGGCCACTTTGTTCACCAATGTTGCCAGTGTAATTATCAATCGCCGATCTTTCTAGAATCCATTGACTTGAGATAGTGCTGAGACCTTCATATTTTTCCAACAGTCTCTAAGGTGCAATCTTAGCACTCTCGTTCTGATTGCATCCCATAAAAACAGATGGACGTGCCTCCTGTAGATACACAGGAGGTGCGTGTGAGATATCCTTAGATGCAGCAATCCCTTTAGACAAGACTTCCAATGTGTTAATGACTGTAATCCATCCTTCTTATTTCTCCTGGGTCCCCATCTGTCCTGGTACTAAAGCTCTCTTGTCTATAACATTGTTAACACTCTCATTACTGGGAAGGTAGATGAGTTACTTATGGCTGGATTGAGTCGAGGCAACGCAAGGTTAGCTGTAAACACATTGGGCTTATGGCTATGGTTCATTCCTTTCGGTGGCTACATTATAAGGGGATGGTCTCGTCAGAGTCAACTCCTCCGCATCAGCTAGTGGTCCTATGGATAGTTGCGACTAGCCAGGCATCAAATGAACGGCTATCCGTGTAATACAAAAAGGGCTCGAGCTGCTCTTACTGGTTTCCTGTCTGTTCTGACTCATACAGAAGGCTCAGAGAGTATATTGGAAGGAATTTCTTCATAAGACCTGGCTTATGACCGTCTTACAGCATGGTCAAGCATGCTCAGTTCAACTGCATTTTGTTCATTACTCTGTAATTTGTATGAAAGCAAGTGGGGTTGTGGGAAAGTGTGTTGGATCACATCCCTGATAGTTTTTGTTAACCACATTGGTTTTCTCCTGTTTATGTTCTGGTTTGGAAACAGTAGGGTTACAGTTCAGAGAGGAAACCAGGAAGTGATCAGATCCATGGGGGAGAAGACAAGTACAGTGATGTTGTTCTTTTTTACATATAAGTATGTGGAGTACATCTGATTTTACCAACTTTACAGGCTGCATATAAATCCTGAGTTGCACAGAGCAGCATACAGGACTCTACTATACCTCTATATCTTAAAACATCATTTTCTATGGGAAAATATTTTTCTTAAAGGGTGCCATTTGGGTACACTATACGACTATGTTCACACAGCGTATCTTTTCGTAAAAGTACGGCCGTTGTTGCAACAATGGCCGTACTTTGTACGAAAAGACATGCTGCATGTTCTTCTATGGGATCCCGGCTGGAGCGTATACACATAGTATACGCTCCGGCCGGCATCCCAAGCAGCGCCGCAAAGAACTGACATGTGAGTTTTCTGTGGCCGCTATTCATTGAAAAGTGGCCGTAGAAAACCGTGTCAGTGAGTGCACACTGTGGAGCGAGCGGCTGCAGCCACTTGCTTCACAGTTTGCTATGGAGAGTTTACGGCCAAAAAGATCATCCGGCCGTTACTGCAGTACCGGCCGGGATGATCTTTGCAGAGACCGACCCGGTCATGGCTGGTACAATACGCCGTGTGAACATGGCCTGCAGCAGTATTATGGATTCTGTATGGTGGGGCAGCAGTTACAAGGATGAAGTGGAGGACGTCTGTTCTGATTCGGACTACTGTATTGATCATTTTGTCCTGTTGAAGGCATCTTGTAGATCAATCATCCCTGACAGTTCACCTCAACAGTCCACCCTGTGGTGAAGCAGGGTATTACAAGCACGAATAGCTGAGAACATACCGTCTACATTAACCATAAGGCAGAGAGCTGGAACATCTCATCATATCACAGAATTTACATATCACATATGAATTTGTAAAATTCAAGAGCCTCTAGGTCCCTGAGTGTAGGAGCTCAATTTCCTAGAAAGGAAGCCCGGCAGATAACTGAGCAAGTGAATAGCGAAAGCTTATTGCATTTTAATTATTACATATTGATTCACAGTCAGAAATTGTAGAGGAGGAAAAGCAGCAAATACAATATAAAGCAATATGAGAAAAGGCTGAATTATGTAAGTGGCTCTGCAGCCCTCTGTATAGTAACGCTTCTTACTAAAGGTCACTATAATTCTCTCACACTAATGCACTAAAACTCTTTTAATCTTGCAGAGAAAATTTTATAATTCAAAACGAAAAAAAACAAGTCTCAATAATAGATTAGCAGATAGTAAGCCGACGGTTCAGCAGGATCACCAGAATGTCAGTCTATGCTTTAGTCTTGGGTCTGTGCTTAGTTTTCCTTTTCTCTTTTCAGGTGGGTTCACACTACGGAATCCGTGCCAATAAGTTCCGTTGGATTCCGTTGCTTGTACCTGTTCACAGCAGCGCGCATCTCCGTCCATGCCATAGACACCAGTCTATGGCCGGGCCGATTCCATTGTCCACCAAAGTGTCAATTCTTTAAGCAGATGGCAGAATCGGCCAAGCCATAGAGTGAGGTCTATGGCACGGACGGAGGTGAGCGCTGCCGCGAGCGGGTACAAGCAACGGAGCTTTTCGGCACGGATTCCGAAGTGTGAACCCACTCTTCATCTGGAACCACTTGGTACACAAATTCTTATAATTCAAATCTTACTGCCTGAATGATAGATCAGAAAAGGATAAACCTATGGTCTGGTCTTTAGGAAGTCGACCCTTCTGGTCTTGAGTCTCTTTTTATAAAACCTCAGTATTATCCCCTCACAGTAAAATGATTTAAAGGAGAAGTCCCCCAACCCCCCCAAAAAAATCACCGACAGGCGCGGGGGGGGGGGGGGGGTAAGGAAAGTATACTTACCTGTCCCCGTGCCCTCGTAGCGCCACTCTCACCACTCTCAGATGTCATTTTCATCCAGCTTCCTGGTAGTTCACAGTTCAAGCTCACGGCCGTGCTGATGGATTACCCACTTAGCCAGTCAGTGACTGCAACGGTGTCCTTTCCCAGCTCGCTGAGTGGGCAATCCATCACCGCGGTATTTGGGATTGCAGCTAGAGGAGCTGCAGGAGGCCAGCGGTTGTGAGAGATCTGTCAGGCAGTGCTGCAGGGGCACGGGGATAGGTAAGTATGCTTTCTAGATTATGCTATCCTACCTCCCTGCCTGCAGGGGATTTATTTTTAGTTTTGTAGGACTTCTCCTTTAATCTGGAATATTTATTCATATTTTGAATAAAAAGGTACCAGAGCTGGTACAGATGATGACCCAAAGGACTAGTAGTTTTTTATCCTGAAAGTCAGGTCATTCTGCACTGGGTTGGTAGAAGGGTATAAAAGTTCTCTTCCATTTCTCTAATCTGGAACCCTCTCGCAGTTGTTATAAATCAAATGAAAGAGATTCCAATTTCAGATTAGCATAAAATAATCCAATGGTCTAGCAAGTTTTATTGTAAAAGTCACCCCATACTACAGTCTTGTGCAGCTGTTATAAAAGATGACTGTCAATCTAGTAAATGTATAAAAGGGGTACTCTGCTCTCTGCTGCCACCTCTGTCTGTGTCTGGAACTGTCCAGAGCAGGAGAGGTTTTTACGGGGATTTTCTACTGCTCTAGACAGTTCCTGTCACAGACAGAGGTGGCAGCAGAGAGCACTGTGTCAGACTGAGAAGAATACACCACTTCCTGCAGGACATACAGCAAAGGATTAGTACTGAAAGGATGCAGTAAAACTCTTAGGGTGCATGCACACTATGGAATACATGCGGAAAACCAGATTCCATCGCTCGCTCCCTCTCGCGGTGGCGCGCATCTCCTCCCGTCCCATAAACACCATTCTATGACCATTCTGTGCCTGGAATGGTGTCTATGGGACGGGCGGAGATGTGCGCCTCCACGAGTGGAAGCGAGTGACGGAATCTGCAGTGGGTTTTCCAGGCATATTCCGTAGTGTACATGCACCCTTAGGCTATGGTCACCCTACGTAAAAGTACGGCCGTTGTTGCCGATGGCGCAGTGGAACAATGCCTGTTTCTTTTTGGGATCCCGGCCGGAGCGTATACACATCGTACACGCTCCGGCCGGGATCCCATACATGTCAGTTTTCTGCGGCCGGAATTCAGGGAATTCCGGCCGCAAAAAGACCTGTCAGTTCACACAGTGAAGCGAGCGGATCCGGCCGCTTGCTTCACTGTGTGCTATGGGAAGCTCTGATGCGGGCACGCGCTGATGCACCCGCATCCGAGCTCTGCGGCCAGGGCCACGGAACTGCCAGTCTCTTACATAGTGTGAACATAGCCTTAATGTGTAACTTTTTTTCTTCTGCCTAAATCCTCAAAAATGTTCTAAAAAAAGTAAACCTTAGCATATACGTATCTCTACCATATCTCTAGCTGATTATTACTCTGATTTATTGTTTATTTATTTATTTTTTGGGGGCTGGATGCCACTTAGTGCCTGACCAACACCAGATAATAGGAGGCGGTGGAGCAGTAAGGTCAGGATGGGGATTGGGAAAGGATAGGTAATGTAATTTCCTAAAACAAAGGAAAAAAGTCACAAAAAATAATCGGACGACATCTTCTTCCCTCCGCGCATTTGTCGGTGTCATCAACTGATTAAGCAGTTAATAGTCACATGATAATTTGCGCACATTCTTGTAATCTCTATAGCCACAGTTAATTACAAGCTATGCCATCTGACAGACCCGGCAATACAAGGTTCCCACTGGAGAGCATGATATTATCTAATGTAGGGGAGGGAGGAGGAAAAAAAATCCGGAGAAGCGGAGTTTGGCCAGCTGGCCGCCCTGGCATGGAGGATGTGTGAGTGACACCCTGCGGGCAGCCCTGCTGTAATCCTCAGTCTGTGCCGCTGACCCCAGCGGATTAAAGGCTTGGGATGCACTGAACACATGCAGCTGTGTGAGGACAAGACAGCTCCGGGACCACAGCAATTAACAGCCAGACTTCTCTGTGTAGGTCACAGAAGAAATGCACAAAGCCTGCACTACAATGGCAGACAACAGAAAACACAATGTCCTCTTAGCTCTGTGTACACTGGGGCCAGCCGGCTGTATGGGAAGTAATTGTGTGTTTGCAGACCAAGATGGCCCAGCGTTCCTAGCTAGGCCTTATGTACACAGGATCTAATGCTGGTATCCCATAACTGCCTCATTTCTAGGGTGATGAATGAATTACCAGCCAGGTCACATGACGGGATCGGGGACAATCTATAAGCTATATGGCACTGTACCAATATGGGACCGCAGCTCTATCCAACCACTGCTCTGGAATAACAGATTAAAGGGGTTGTCCAGCGAAAATCTTTTTCTTTCGAATCAACTGGTTTCAGAAAGTTATACAGATTTGCAATTTACTTCTATTTAAAAATCTCAAGTCTTCCCTTACTGATCAGCTGCTGTATGTCCTGCATGAAATGTTGTTTTCTTTTCAGTCTGACACAGTGCTCTCTGCTGATATCTCTGTCCCAGAGAGGAACTGTCCGGAGCAGTAGCAAATCCCTATAGAAATCCTCTCCTGCTCTGGACAGTTCTTGTCTCGGCCAGAGATGTCAGCAGAGAGCACTGTGTCAGACTGAAAAGAAAACCACATTTCGCGCAGGGCATACAGCAGCTGATAAGTACAGGAAGACTTGAGATTTTTAAATACAAGGAAATTACAAATCTATATAATTTGCTGACACCAGTGGATCTGAAAGAAAAATATTTTAATACATAATAATATCTGTAACTTCTAGATGACCAATACAAATTCTCGTAAACGCTGATTCTACTTTTTCTTGGACTGCCCAATAATCTTCCTATTGATTTGGCAGCGGGTAGTTGTAAGATAAAGTTTGAAATACCAGGCAAATTTCCAGATATCAGCAGCAATGTTTCAATTAGTGCCGACCTCTCTAACAAATCTAATTACAGCTCCTCTGGGGAGGGGATTGCAATAAAAGACCCCATCCTGCCGCTAATCCACTGCATCGACTGACATGATTAATGGCCAATTTACTCCATCAAATGACTGCAAACTACAGAGTGATGATGCATGCTGAAGGCACCGAGATGCCAACCTCAATTTACCTACTGCCCAGTAATAGAAATTCAGGAGGTTGTTGTGACATGGCTCTATCTGCCTGATCTGGATATCAGCTTATTTTTCATTACTGAGTAAATTACCTAAAAATTGGTTCAGGCCCAAATCGGTTAAATTGGCCATCGGATTTGGTCAGAATTGAAAGAGCCCTGATTGCCGTTAAGAATTATTTACTCTGAGGTGTTCTAGGGCTATATCCAACTGTATCTAAAACAGTATATCTGTCCGAAATAAATCCTATCCAAATTCCCTACAGAATCTTTAGTAAATTCAGAACAGTTTTAATACATTCGATTTACCCATCCCAATTCATTAGCAAAGATTTTTTTTTTTTTTATAAATTTAATAACTGCTCCTCGGGGGTGGGGCTTGTTCTAACAGCTTTTTTTTTTTCCAAATGTTTTATGTTAAACCAATCCCACATCGTTTATTCAATTCTGGAAATTCAATTCTGCTTTTCAGTCGTTAACATTTCTTAGTTTATTTAAAGTTTTAAGCAAATAATATAAGAATTTTCTATATATAATACACACACTGTATTTCAGTGAAGACTACAGACTGCGTTCTAGCCAAGAGAATCTGTCTTTAATACAATCTACCAAAATATACTGCCAAACACAGCAAATCTTATAAACTAAACTGGATTTGCCTTAGGTTAGTCATTTCCAGCCTGTCAGACAGTAGTAATGTATACGCGCTGAGCCCATCATGGGTGCTGACCTAGATAGAGGGACTGCCGTAATTCTGTTCCCAGTTGAAATAATCTCTTCAATCCTCTGTTATTTTGTATGACTGATGTGCAACTGTTCAAAGTAGGACATTTAGGGAAAATGACACAGGTAATCTAGGATATTATGCTAAGCTATGAAATGTCTCCGCTGAGATCTAGTTATAGAAGTCGAATGTATATTAGAGATGCATGAGTCAGATTAACCTTAGCTAGCATCCAACCTCTCCTTCCATATGTCACTTTTTTTTTTTTATCTTCAACATTTGTTTTATGTCTCTTATAAACAGCATTATGAAGGACTATGTAGCTAAAAGAGCCATGTGCGGGGCTATCAGATCTACCCAGGGCTCACAATCTGTACGGGGTCATGGTCCACATGTTTTGTACCTGAACTTCAAAATGAGTAATGATGGTTCTTTCTCCATGTATAAAGTATATACAGCATAGCTAAAGTATACAGTACCTATATAGTGCAATTTAATATAAACAAGACCACTAGAGTGAAAATGATTCATGGCAGTAAACCCAGGCCATGTGCTTTACATGGGCATAGAAGCCTGACGCTGGGCGAATATATATATATATATATATATATATATATATATATATATATATATATATATATATCTTAGGGAAGGGGGCTATCTGTATTATGCTGCTTTGGTTTCCAATATGCACTTTAGATACCACACGTCTGTCCAGCCATTGAGCTGGCATATAAATATATATATACAGTATATATATATATATGATCATACACAGACAACCCCTTTGAAGTGATACTGTCACCCCCATTTTACTGTATGTGCGCTAAGTTTAGATGCTGTACATTTGATATACACCTGTATAAAACTTGTCTGTCTTCTTTCTGCTCTAAAATTACTTTATTTCATTGGTGGACAGTGTCACCTAAGCGGGGCTTGACAGCAGTTGGACCCTTCCTCCAGCCGGGAGATGGGCCCAAATGGCATAAAGACCCGCCTAGGTGACACTGTCCACCAATGAAATAAAGCGAAAGTGATAGGGACATTTTACCACTTAGATGCCAAGGTAAGAGCCCCTGTGGTATCCAACAAGTTAGACAAGAGGATTGGCTCCCCATGTCAACTGCTCTCCATAGTGAGACCTTCGGTGAACTAGTGACCTGAAGCCAGTGGGTTGCCATCACAATGAGGGGCCTGATAGAGATTCCTACTAGTTTCTTACTAGACTCAGCTTGACTGATATTTTTTGTCAGCCCCTAACCTCCTAAATAAATGGAACAACAAGTGGACGCCAAAAAGACATCACAGAAAACAAACCCTCAAAAAGCTCAGGCAATCGTGAAAAAAAAAATATGGGTTCTAAAATTTGTTTCAAGGGTAAATTCACATGGACGAATCTGCAGCGGATTTTACATTGCGAATTCACATCGAAATACGCTGCAGTTCCTATGCCGATGACTTTCCTCCCACTGCTGTCGACCAGCCTTAAGTGCCTCAGGTCAGGCCGAAGAGTGGGAACAGAGAGGCGCCGTGCACGGGAACAGAGCGGCTGTTCAAAAAAAGGACCACGGCACCAGCATGCCCGCTCCAGCACCGGTCTATTAATGTTAAAATCATAAAGCAATGTACCTGCTGGTACTTTCGTTTTAGATGATGCCACTAAAAATACAATCTACTCTGTAAACCCTCATATAGCGATGTCAATGGACAAATGAACACGTTAGGACTTTTAGGACACAGAGGTGAAGAAGTGCAAAAGTTACTGGAAAATCTGGCCGCAGCACCGAGGGGTTAAATATCACACATCTCCTAAAATGTAGATTTCTTTTTATATTTTTTCATACTTTCATGCTTCTTAGCAATGCTCGACATCAGCTTTGAGCTCTGACCCCATTTCGGGGCACATCTGCCTTCCTTGATCTGTACTCAAAGTAGACATCTATTACCGGGTGCCTTAGAGACGGCGCAACTCTGCTCAACAGGCCAATCAAGCAGCACGGCACCGCCATTGCCCTTCTCAACCCCAGCCTTATTACCATAGAGCCGAGGATCTGATCAGATGTGGAGCTATTGGCCTATGACGTGACTGCGGTGGTGGGGGAGGGGTGAGCATTGCTGAATTATGATATTAAGAAAAAACATGTCCCAATTGTAAAACAATGCAGATATGTTTTCCCAGTATGGCGGAAGGGACACAGTAAATCATGCCTTAATAAAATATTAAAATTGATTTTTCTTCAATAGGAGGTGAGGAATGTATAATTGTATTCTGGGACAATGCGCTATAGGGAAATACATGTCAGAATAGTATGTTTCTATTACGCAGGATCTGCAAGTTGTTCTATTTGAAGGGTCACCAGTGTAATGAACCCATTCATTTCCTTTAAGGGGCTGTCAATAGTGAAATGAAAGGGTTTGATTTCATTCCAGAAACAGCGCCGCTAAAGTCGGTGGACTTTGTCTGGTATTGCAGCTCAGCTTTCTGGAGTGAATGGGAAGGATAACCCCACTATTGTGCTTGCACTATAGTAGCTCTATATATAAGATTGCTTCTGTACCTGGCAGTTCACAATGATGCAATGGAAGTGAATGGGACATCACTAGGCATAACCACTACCTTAAAGTGATACTGTCATCCCTTTACTAAATGTGCGATTCTCCGCACCAGCCACAAGCTTAGATGCTGCACATTTTATATATACCTGTATAAAACTTGTCTATGTCTTTTCCCAGCAGGGAGATGGGGCCTTATTGCATTGAAGCCCCACCTAGTTGACACTCTTAATGAAGGGATAGTAAGGAGGGGTGACAGTACACCTTCCATAACTTTTGGCCAATTTCGCCCAGTCTCCCCATACACATGACATTTATGCATTCTGAATAAGAAGAGGGCAGGGAAGTCACTGCCAAAAAGCTCTGCTGGTGCCGGAAAACAGAAGAGGGGGAAGTTTGAATTCAACATGCCCGATCCTTCTCTCCTCTGAAACATCTGTTGTGGCAGAGTTAGAGAGGCACCCAGGGACTAATCCAGGTTTTCTGCATGCAAGGAGAGCATTACATCACGCCCATTCAAATCAATAGGTTGTTTAAGTACTGGTGGGCGGGATAGGTCCTCCAGAGCTGGTAGAGATGTCCTCCATTCTGGTAAAAAGATGACGATGCCAAACTCTAAATTCCCTATGAGGGTACTGGACAACCACAATGATTCTAAATGCAAGTTAAAGGGGTATTCCACTCAAACACAACGTTTGATATGTTGCTGCCCATGGTAAGACTAACAATTTCTTCCATACTTGTCATTATCTGTTCAGTCTCCTTCCCTCAGTTCTGAGCTGCTACTTTCTGCTGAAAACACAAAAATCTGTGTGTGAGCCTTCCTCTCTGTCTCTCCCCCCCCCCTCTTCTGAGATGGCTAATGTAAACAAGTCCCTGGCAGGCTGTATCTGAAACATTGTAGCGTCTTTGTAATGCTGGGAGGGTTATTCTGAGGTCAATTTGCTAATGAACTCACCGTGATCTCAGCATTACAAAGAAGTTACATTGTTGTAAATGAAGCTAGTCAGGGACTTGTTTACATCAGATGTCTCAGAAGGGAGGGGGAGGAGAGGGAAAGAAGCTCACACATATTTTTGTGTCTTTAGCAAAAGCAGCACCTGAGAACTGGGGGAAGGAGACTGAATACATAATAACAAGTATGGAAGGAATTGTTCATCTTACCATGGGCAGCAACATATCAAAAGTTATGTTTGAGTGGAATACCCCTTTAAGGTAATAAAAAGGATAAACTAGCAGGGGATCTCGAGGAGAAGCATCAGATTAGGTCGTCTGTTTGGGGGAGATGAGCAAAGTGTTTGATGGATCAACTAAATGAGGTCCATGGAGGACTGGAGAGAGGGGTGTGGAGAGATTCAATTATAGTTATTAGGACCGCTAATAATGATATTATACCTGGATAATTGGTAATAAGCAAACCGAGGCTGTTGGGAAGATTACCCTGGAAATGTGATCTGTCTGAGGAGGGGATTAATGGCACAGATTACTGTCAACGCCTCCGCTTTTAAGGGATCTTCAGTAAGGGGAGTGAGGTGGGTAAGATGGGGTTAAGTGGCCCCGGACTGTGTGATAAGCCTTCTCTGATGGCTGGCTGTAAATGTTCTACCAGCACAGGACAGAATGTGTTGGCGTCTTACAACCTCATAAATATACAGTATATTTTATGACATTGGATGAAATGCAGCGAAGGGAGTATGTCCACAGGCAATGGCATTGTTACTGCCTCCTCAGCTCAATGAAGAGGATCCATTTTGTGCTTATTCTTAATGGTTGTAGAGACAATTCAAAGGGCCGAAGAAGCCAGCATGACAATTAGATTCGGAAAACATGGCAGAGCGAAGGATAATAGTCCTGATTATTCAAGGGATACCACGCCGGCCTCACAACCCTGCTTTACAAATTAGCTCAAATAGATTCCGGTTTGAAGACCGACGTCCAGTAAGTAAAATCAATGAGGTTTTGGGTTGGCAAAACAGAATTTCGATAAATATATTTTTTTTCTTCCTTCATTGAATTCTCTGGCTCAAAGACTGGCGGAGGATCAGCAAGACGTCTGTTACAGAAAACAGTAGCGCTGTAATTTTGTATCTCAGATACAAGCTGCAAAAATGTTGGCGAAGCAGTTAAAGCATGGAGTGTAAATATCAGGCGGCTCACTGGATAATGCTCCATCCTGAACGCCGGGCGGCCCCCTGACAACCATCAATGTCAGGCCAGGGGCAGGAGGAAATGCTGTGAGAAGCCAGACTAAATACGATTCACTCCCATTGCCCACCACTGGCTGGCTGCTTTTTTCTTTACATGTAGGAAGAGAGTCATTGACAAATATTACCCACCTAGCCCAAAAAGTGCCGAGCATTAGTTATATACCACTAACCATGAAGGCCCTATTATACCAAGTGATCATTACGGAAAAGAATCACTTTGTGTAATAAAAGGAAACGATCAGCTGACATGCACAATACTGGCTGATCGTTGTCCTTTAATGTCTTTAAATACGAAAGACAACGATAGCAACAATCTGCTGCCGTCGCTCTGTGTGATAGGAGCAGAGCAGACCGGCGCTATCTCCTATGGGCTCCCCGGATGATCTAAGGATCCCCCACATCTCCCCGCACCCACCCCCGCCATCCCGCACTTTCTCGCTGACAGGTTGGCGCTCGCTTGCTCCCTCCGATCGTCCCATGTAATAGGGGCTTGAGGAACAGGTGGAAAAGTGGATGTATGTACTGAGGTCATGGCGTCCCAGTATTACTGATCTACTGTATGTCTATTCCGCTAAATGAATTTGTCCATCATATACAGGATGATAAAATTTTGGCCTTTTTGTCAAACATGGTTCCTCAGAAGACAACAAGACTTGTCACTATGATAGTTGGATTGGTATAACTATAAAGATTGCACAAGTGGCTGTCCTACAGAGAAAAGTAATGATTTCCATATAAGAAAAAATTAAGTTCTTTTAAAAAGTACATTAAGAGGGAGTCTTAAAGTGTACCAGGTTTTTTTTTTTTGGTTTTTTTTTCAGAAATCAATAGTACATGCAATTTAAGAAAAAACTTTGTAATTGGGTTTATTAGCCTAAAAATGCATGTTTTATCATGAAAAAGCAGTTTAAAGCTCTCCCCCTGTCTTCATTGTTCTCTATGGAGAGGGGAGTGGTGGAGGGACATGAGGCACCAAAACAGGACAACAAAGAGTTAATTTACAGCTACATCACTGGGCTATCTCTTCTGAAGTCAGCACTGACCTCTGAATAGCGGTTTTTACACAGATCCTGCTGTGTAATCCTTTGTTCTCTGTTCTCTGCTGCCGACTAATCCCCCTCCTCCCATCTCCATAGAACAGACAGGGGCAGACGTGATTTCCTGATAATGAGCAGTGAATGAGAGAGAGAAGGGAGGGGTGGACTTGGGAAAAGTGACACTTTAAATTAGGCCCCTTCCCCAATTAACCCACCGGAAACTGGACTGACCTGTGCCTGCCATACGGCGGGCACAGAAAACTACACCTGCTCCTGAGCAGATGTAGATTTCTGCTATGATTTATGCCTGATGCGGGAGGCGGCCATGTCTACCAAAAACTTTTCTGTTTTGTGGTCTTCGTTCTGTATTGTGTGGCTGTATTTCCTGGTTGAGCAGTTGTACACTGTACTACAAGTTCCAGAAAACATTGCTTTCCCTCAGCTGTTCATCACAGTCCTCCACCCTACACATTCCCTAGATGATTGATAGTGGAGTTTAGGTCACTAGACATGTATAATGGTGGCAATTCTGAATGTTTTAAAGGCCACCCTAACACATTAAGATAAAAAGGAAAATAAATGATGTCTGTATCTCAGGTTTGAGGGTAGGTCATGTTTAAAACGGTTGTCCAGCATTTAACTTCTTTTTTAAATATTGCTGCACTGTTGATAAATATAACAAACAAGTTATGCTTACCTCCCAGCGCTCCCCAGGTGTCCTGATGCGGCCATCCTGTTTCTACTGCTGACTGCCGATCCACAATTTCTGAAACAAACTTGTCTTGGGAGTGCTAGCCCGCTCATCCAATTACTGTTCCATCTCAGCCAGTGATTGGCTGGACAGGCTGTCACTCCCTAAACACTGGCATCAGGACACGGGAGGAGCACCGAGAGGTAAGTATAACATGTTGATTACGTTTACCAACAGGGCAGCAATAAATAAAATTTTAGACGCGGGATAACCCCTTTAAGGGTTATTGGGGGCCATCTGTGTAGTATTACCGATACATAGATAGTATTATCTCTTGTGACTACAGTCAGTTATGAATGAAACTATAAGTGCGTTGAGATCTTAATCCGTTGTAGCGTTGCTTGCTTCACGTCCTCGGGGTTACAGTTATATTGATCTCTTTTAGCTACTTTGA
Organism: Dendropsophus ebraccatus; assembly: GCF_027789765.1. NCBI lineage: Eukaryota > Metazoa > Chordata > Amphibia > Anura > Hylidae > Dendropsophus > Dendropsophus ebraccatus. Next base: position 24,351,013 of record NC_091466.1, on the reverse strand, counting down.
GGTTTATATCTTTCAAACCGTTAAGGTGAAACAAAATCATTAACCAAAATTTACGTAAGGAGTAAATAAAAGGGACGTGTTAAAGTGATTGTGTCCCGCTTGGTGTTCACAGGCCGCCCTCTCTTTCATCCTCATTTTTACCTCAGATTATCACAGCGAGGGGTAACAACATATAAAACATTTCTCCCTTCATTGAGATATCATTACAAAAAAACAATTTGCAGTGAATTAATGAGTTATTCACTGCAGGGAAAAAATATCAAAATCTTTTGCTTCTAGCAAGGTTACATGTGAGCAGGGAAAGCAATTAAAGTTAACTTGTCACCAACCCACGGAGAAGGCAGCAGCCATTTTTTTTTAAAGGGGAGAAAATGCAGTTGTTCATTTGGCGGAGAACTCAAATCAATATTCATTCAGACCAGAAAATAGCAATTTGCTTTATGTTCGGAGGTCACGTGATGCGGGGATTATTCCGGAGCTGATGACTGTAATGGCTGTATAATATATAGGCGCATTATTACCGAAAATCTTTTATTGCCGCCTGCGGTGATTGTTTTTGGTGAAATCTACTGTCAGTTTATTTAAGACAAAGTATATCTTTGTTTAGAGAGAGCCAATCCAATTTATATAACTTATCATGTTCCGGAGTATTCTCCAGGGACAGAAGGAACATTCTGTATGAGGGCCACACATAGGGGACAGAACGAGTCAGATACCTTAAAGGGATTTTCTAGGACTGAAAACTGTGTACCAGGCCCCTTAAACCTAAAAATATCATCAGAACATGTGGTATAAGAAAGTTATTATACAGATTTGTAAATTACTTCTTTAAAAAAAACAAAAAAAACAACTGAACTCTTCCAGTACTTATCAGCTGCTGTATGTCCTGCAGGAAGTTGTGCAGCAGAGGGCACTGTGTCAGATTTGATAGAACTAAACAATTTTCTCCAGGGCATACAGCAGCACTGATAAGTACAAGAAAGGTTTGCACTACAGTAGAATGCCCCTCTAAATGTACTTAACATGGCATTCACCTTGGCCTTATAGGAATGGACCACCAGTCGTCTCTGCTTCCCTAAATATGACTGGAGTGGCTGGGTTACAAACCAACCTTTGTTCTTCCTGTGAGGATACACTGGTGCCACTGATGTGCCCTGATTTTGCTGTGAAAATTTGAGTGACAAAGGCGGACATTACAAGGGAATTATGGGGCAGTTTCAGGGACACACTTTAAAAGTCCCAATTTTGGCTTTTATTAACTATGTAAAGGACACAAAAGGAAGAATTTACCATTGTGCGTCCTGGCATATGCCATGAAAAAGGCACACCACCCGGTTTATGCATAAATCTGTGCCTTTTCCCCGGCGTACATCCCGCTCACCTGATGGGCAGGCAGGGGGCAGGGCAAGGCAGAGAGGAGGCGTGGCCTGGAGCTGATGTAGTTTCCCCCGCCTGCCGTGTGCAGGTGCCAGTCCCATCATATTTAGGTGTGTGCGGGATGCATAGGGTGGGGATTCATTTAGAAGCCACCATACGGGTACGGCGATCTTGATAAATTCTCCCCATTGTGTTTGGCAGGGTTGCTCATGATATCACATACAGTTTATTATATGAAGCGGATCTATCACAGTAGCTACTCTATATACTAGATATACTCTAGACACCTTTTTTAGTGACATTTCTAAGTAACACTGATCTTTGAAGTAATAATATCTTAGGAAGGATATGTCCCAAAGGCCGCTTGTTACATGCTACTGTTTGTCCCACTGAGTTTCGAATGAAGACCATGTAGGAGCTTGGTCCCATGGAGTCTCTCGGAAAAGGTTATGTTTCATAGACCATGTCGAATGGAGCTTAAAATGGCCTTTTCACTCAAGCTCCATGTAACACAGTGCACTTTATGTAATCGCTTTACTTAGCAACACACATTGGGACAACAAGAGAAAAAAAAAAGATCTCGCTCCCTCAGGGTCCACTCTCTCTGATTTTGAGACAGCAATGTCTCATGTATTACATCTTTAATATATAAACATAACATATATTTGTTGTTTTAAAGGGGTATTCTGATTCTGATTGTATATATCCATTCACAACAATAGGAATTGCACCGAAATGCATTGCTCATATAGTGGAACTTTATTAATGTTGCGCCCCTGGCGTAGGCCAGGGGGAAGGCACAGATTTTCCCCTTCTCCCTGGCGTACGCCTGCTATTTGCCCTGCTTGCCTAATGGGTAGGCGGGGGGAGGGCGTGGCAAGGCAAAGAGGAGGTGTGGCCTCCTCCCGCACCTACTTTGTAGATTTGTTGCGCCGGACGCAGGGCCGGCCGGTTTACTAAGATGTGTTTGCCTCTAAGCCAATCTGGCTGAGGAAAGGAGGCGGGGCCTAATATAAGTCCAATGTACACATAAGAACCATTTCTTGGAGCACCTAGCGGTATTCTCTCTATCCTGCACCAAGGCATTAAAAGTGATCATCCTGTCTTTCTACAATTTATATTTGTGGGCCAACACATTGTGACGGATGGTGCAAGCTATGTCTACGAGCCTGGCAGCGGATCTCCACTGATACTTGCATTGGGTAGTGCTGTGCCTACCTTCTAGCACAACACTTAGGTCTGCGTAGTCTGACAATATTATACATCAAAAATTGATATATAGACAATATTGCAGGGTATGTGCTTTATGTCAGCTGAAATGAATGATCCGTGTTTATATTGGTTCTATTCTGCAAAATATTGTCTATGCCCTGCTCCCTAATAATACCAGGACTCCGCTGACTGCCCCAGTCTACACTGCAAAGCTGATGAGCGCTGAAAGTGTAAGCAAAGAATCCAGTGTGAATACCGCTATATATATATATATATTTTTTTTTTTTTTTTGTTAATCACATAGATGACACTGCACTAATTAAAATGTTTTACAAAAAAAAATAAAAAATCTGTTCCCTTAGACATCATGGACACCTCTATGATGATTTCAGCTCTACATGTTCAATGGCAGGGTATACTGGCTTCTGCACTGGGCTTCAGAGACATCCCTTGCCAACCATACTACATGAAGTAACAGCTTTCTCCTGTGCATGCATGCACCGTGTATTTAAGAGCTGCAAAAATATCCTGAGGGGAATTTATTAAGACGTTAATAAAAAGATGTGCTGAAGTAAGAGGGCCCTCCACTTTTGATATATTTGACACCTTTGACATTCTGTGAAATCTGCCACAGCTTATAGCACCTTACTCGTTTTCTCATTATATAGTAAAGTATAGAAATATACTTTATATATAAGAGAGACACAAATGTCAAAATGAGTTGTGGTTCCACAACAGTTGGAGAACCATAGGTTTATAATCACTGTTCTAGAAATAAATTTAGATGTTTGTCAAGATTCCTTAAAGGGGATGATCCCACAAAGAAAAATGCGTAAAAATAGATGTATATGATATACATATATGTAAAGGAGTACAAAGCACTATTTAAAGGAAAATAACATCCCTGTACTGTTCTTTTCCCCCATGCATCTGATGACTTCCTGGTTTCATCTCTGAACTGTGACCCTACTGTGAACCTTTCCCTCAATCATTCTTACTTGCATGTGCAATGAAGACCAACTGCCAATACTAATAGAACAGTGACCCTCCTTAGTGGATGCTCAAAAGTCATAAGGTCATAACCAGGGGCAGGGTATCAAATCAAATCAATCACAGACTGGATTAGTAAGTCTATATCTATCATACAGTACACTTTTAGAAAATCTTGTACATTTAAAGGTATGTTTCATTTCATATAATGCATCATTTGACACCCATTTATCTTTATGGAACAACCCTTTAAGAATTTTTGTTATGTTTTGCAGTTGAAGTCTTTCTGCACTATAAAACACATCAGTGTTACATGATAGGTGGAGTTAATTTTGCACTGGGAGCCCCTATTTCCAGCCTATAAATACAGTTACTACATAGCACTGCTTAGGTAGCACAGACCCAAGACCATGCAGGGTGCAGTGCAGACTTTTCTGGCATTGTGTTTTCCGTGCCAGCCGGATTACTTTCCACATAATACGCAGTGTGTTAACTGCAGGAATTTCCTCCTCTCCAGCCTGTCTCTCGATTAAAACACCATGTAGACCGGGACTCCCCTCGATCACTGAGCTGCTCGCCTCTTCCAGTAATAAGCCTCGGAGATGAATTTTGTTTAGTGCGAACAGCAAACTAGTTGGGGATCCTATAGTAGAGGGGAGGGGGAGGCAGCGAGGCGTCTACAAAAGGCGTAAATTGCCAGCTACCATTAGGGTTCTGGTGATTGCACACATTTGACTGTCTCACAAATGTACAGTTTGCTTTTAACCCTTCTTCGGCGTCCCCCCTGCTGTTTTGTTGGATGTCAGATCTACAGTAATCTGTGTTTACATGGGTGGGTGACGGGTTGGTAAAGGCAGAGGATTGCACTGACAGTAGAACAATCATTCAGGCATTCCCCCGCATCAATCACGTCTACAGCTTCCTCCTATCACATGGCCGCTGGGCTGTGAAATGCTGAAGAAACATCTTGACAGAGAAGGCACTGGAGCGGACACCCTATATCTCTCCTCTAGCAAAGAGTGCTGGCTTGTCTTATATACTATTAAAGGCTAAATACTCCATAGTAAGGTCCCATATTTTCTGCTAGGAAGCTGGGAACATGCGCTGTGCCCTGAAAGTAAATGAAAAAGAAATATGCAAGCCTGTAGAGTCTCTTTTAAGACTTTCAAAACACGGGACTAGCCAGATATTCCTCCAGGGAGGGACCCAGCCTAAGACTGGGTACTGGAAGGAGACCACCAAAACCACCATATTAAGTGACCCTTTCAGTCAATATCCTACTCAGTTTACAAGTCTAAGGACATGACAAGGGAAATACCAAAGCCAGGTATCCATTCACAGACAGCTGTTTTGGGGTGTGGCCCCTCATCGGTGTGGAATAGAATTCTGCCTAGTAGGAATTTCCCAGGGTATTCCCAACTCCTACATTTATGGCACTACTATGGTTTGTTACAGGGATAGGACCTTTACCACTAAGTATTGTATAGGGTTGTTGTTTTTTTTGTATTTTAGCCTAGTTTCTGGAAGCAGCTTTGGTTTTTTGTTGAACTGATCCATGCCAGATTTAATTTTTTTCTGGTTGTTGATATAGCTTGTGCCTCCCCAAGGTTATAGGGGTTGTCCAGGGAGCAGAATATGGCTGATGCTTCCTGCTCCTTGTAGCTATATACCTTCTTAGACGTGTGGGGGCCAGTGTATGTCACTGGTGATATTATATTTATTTATTGCATGAATATTGGTGAGTCTTCCTTTCCTGCCCTTCCATAAGTCCTGGGGTACCTGAGTACATGGACTCATTATCAGGACCTTAGAAAGGTGTTCTCTATAGGTGATGGTGATTCCATAGCTTAGTGACCCACCAGTGTTGTTACAATGGGAAGTTATTCACCACTGTAGCGCGTTCTCTTAATACTGTACACCACCTCTCCTCCATTATGCTTACATCACCATCCACGTGTAAAGAAGCAAGCGACTATGTGTCAATATCTAGCAGCCATATTCCCTAAAGAACACTGTGGTATCTACTCCCTGGGGGCGAAGAAAGATTCAAGCTACAACACAAGACAGAGCATCCTTCTCCTTTTGCCAACAGTCTAATCCATTTCACTCACACACAGTATAATTTGCCATTGTGTGCATTGTATTCCGTATCCTATGTCTCATAAATCAAATCAATTCCTCGTCCTATAAAATATCCATTACACCTTCTATAAAAATCCTCCCGCGTTCACGGTAATAGTCCCATCTACTGTTAAACACTTCTACTGAGTTTAGCCCTAGACGGCAGATAGTATTGGGGTTGAGCTGCTGCTTGGGCAATGGAAGACATTTTAAGGTTGTCATAGAGAAAATACCAATATTTTGCCGGTAACGGAGATGCAGCGGGCTGCCTCTTTATCCATCATTCTTCTTCATGCATTTTGAATGTTCACAGAAACTATAGAGAATAATGGAAAGTGATTGAAGTCGATAAGTCTTTGAAACTTTGGTCGGATCCCCACCTAGCCAAAGAACGGCACTGTTTTTGTCTCATTCAAATGAAAGGAAGGGGAAGAGCATGTAACCTCCCTCCAACTGATAGTCATAATGCTAACCCATCAACCAACAAGTTCTCTGGCATACATAGATGTGCAGGACTTCATAGCGAATATTAAAATTAGGTCCCTTTACATCACCGCCATTTTAACTCTCTAGGAACAGGAGTTTTTTTTTCCCGTTTCCATTATCTCCTTTCTATGGTCGTTGGGTTAAAGGGGTTGTTCCATCCCCTAATTGGTGTCACCTGGAACCTTCTATACAGAAATGATTTTGCCAGGGGATGACTAGCCTAGCCAAAGTGTATAAAGTGACAGATAAAAGAGTGGTCCCAAGCCCTTGGGCTGTAGACCCATACGATTCCATCCTATGGTTGGGAATACCCTCATGAGTAGATGACCAATCTTTCCAAAATTAGACCCGTAATTTGGTCTACCAGTACTAAAATTCTACAAAGTCCAGAAATTAAGATTCTAATGGGATATATTCAAACAAAACATAATAATTATAACAACACAGTATACGCCTAATGGTCAGGTAGTAAAACCTACAATCCTGTGACGTGTGTCCTGTCTTCAAATACCATAGTGAGGTTGGTCTTCGCTCGTAGTTTTCTCCTCGCCATTAATAATTCTTTTCCTTTGATTCCAGCTATTAATGTGACTTGCCCAAATGAAGCAACTCCCCAAGGCTGATGATGTGCCAAGTGAGAAAGACTTTCCTTTGCTTTGTATTTTTCATACGGCAGATGATAATAATCTCGGTATGCGTCCCCTGGGCCTTCTGTTGTGTGAGTTCGTGGACAACAGTTGCCTACTGATGATTTAGCAAAACTCAATCATGTTTTCCCCCGGAAGACTTTTGTTTTTCAAGCTAAATATATCCAAGCGACGGAGCAGGTTTAAGAGAACGGAATTTTCTGGGCAACTGGGACGTGATCAGCATTCACTTTGGTCCCCCAAGCCATAAATATCAAGGACTTTCAGATTCATGATGCAATGGAGAGGTTCCCAATTTCCTTCTTTGTAGGATCTCGAGGGAACTTCTCTACTGGTTCTCTGCTCGAGTAATTAAGAAGAAGTGACAAGAATTTTCCAGTCCAAGGACTAATTTGTCATTTGATGAAGATCCTGAGTACAAGCACCTGCCCTTTATTAAAGGGATTTTATGAGCTGGCAGATATTTTTAGCTAATGCCTCCCAGTGCAGTAAAAAACAAAACAAAAAAAAACAGCTATACTCACCTGCCCCTATCTCTTTTTCTCTGATGCTCTCTGGTCCCTGCAGCTCTCCTCTGTTTTTCCTCTTGTGACGCTTTGTTTAGCAGGAATGCCCAAATTAGCCAATGACTGCGCTGAGTGGGCATTTTATGGTCGAGCAAAACATCACAGGAACTGGAATGCATCAAAGCAGTGGCAGAGAAGGGAGTGGGGCAGGTGAGTATAGCTACTTTCTTAATTTCACTGTACTAGGGGAAGGAGGAGGATTAGTTAGAAAAAAAAACTTCCCAACCCAGAAAAATCCCTTTTAATTAGCTGAAAAAAAAAAACCTTTACCTAATAGTGTCCAATTTTTTTTTTCTTTCATGAACCCCACATAACTGATATTGAAATATTGACCAAAAGTTCTTTCTCAAAACTCAATTGGGGAGATAAAATATAACGACTAGACAGTGTATAAATGTAGACAAAACAGGCTATGTTCACACAAAGTAACTTTTGCAATGTAACTTTGCAATCAGCAACAACGGCCGTAATTTTTATAAAAAGTTACGCTGCTTAGCCTTCTATAGGATCCCGCCTGGAGCGTATATTCATAGCATACACTCCGACCAGGATCTTTCGTGGAGCCGCTAAGAACCAACATGTCAGTTTTTTGCGCCCGCTATTCAGTGAATAGTGGCCGCAGAAAGCTCTGTCAGTTCACACAATGAAAAGAGCGGATTCGCCCGCATCAGAACTCTGCGGGCCGAAAGATCATCCGCCCGGTACTGCAGTACCGGCTGGGATGATATTTAAAGAGACCGGCCGCTCCGTGACTTGACTGGGTCACGGAATGGCCGGTCTCTTACGCCATGTGAACATGGCCTCAGAATGTATCAGATATATAACAGTATCTCAGGTTGTTAGAAACCTAATGGATCTTTGGACTGTCTAGTCTACGTTTTCACCATTTATAGTTGTCTTTGTTTTATGGCAATTTTTTTTCCTTTGCCTTTTTGCTTACTTGGCATATTTGTGTCACACAGCATCTTATCTTAGATTGCATCCCATTCTTCTCATACCACACCTCATTTCCAATAAGCCACACCCCTTGGAGGTACATTTTATGGGGTTTTTTTTAATTACTGTGACCATAATTCTGGGACATTGAAGGACATAGCAGCCTTAATAAATCTGGGCCGCTAAATAAAAGTCATGTAAGCCAGATTTTGGCGCAAGTGGTTTTATTTATCTCCACTTACAATGAAGCCAACAGCTTTCCTCCATTGGCACGTATGAGCAGATACAAATAAATATTCTATGGTGATTGGATAGCAGAATAGCGCTTTCTGACTGGATGGTATTTGCAGCAGCAGGCACAATTATCTATAGAAATCATATGATTAAAAACCAGGCTCATCTTAATATACGGGAGACTATGTGGGAATTAACGCCAAGCTGCCTGACCTTGAAATGGAAATGAATTCTTGACTCACATAGAATACTCTGAATTCATCAGCTTGGGCTTAAAGTCTAAAATAGAAGATATTGTATATTATATCTAGTATTAAGACCTTCCTGGCTGGTCACAGGGCATCTAACATGGTGGCCAGCCTCTTCTGGAGATATCATCTTCCTTATTTACAGAGGAGAAGCTAGAGTCATGGCAAACAGCTATTCTTCTATACATCTTTTACCATAGTTCTTCTATATGGTTACTTTATATATAAGGTTCCTAATTCGCTGATCTGGGACTTCGAGAATGGCAAGAAGAACCCCATTGATCCCAATCTGGCTGTCAACTATTTGAAGCCACTTCCATACTGCAATAGAGACTCTATTAGACTGGGGCCAAAACTATTATTTTGTAAACCTTTTTTCTTCTCTCTAGGGAATAATAGTAAATTACATGTGACAAGCCACTTGTCGGTAAAATGCAACGTATCCAACGTAAGAGAGAGATTTATAGTTCCTATGTTATTTTTCCTACAGGGGCACATATATCCACAATCCCTGTAACTGCTGTATTACAGTTACAATTGTCACATCTATTTACATTGATGAGAACATAGCTTTGCATTTCAATGGGCTACCATGGTATGCAACATGCTATACAGCTATAGGCTAACATAGAGTAAGCTTTTAGAGATACCAGTTTTGAGCACAGCATCCAATGTTCTCCTCTAGACTGACCAGTATTGGAGACTCACTGGAGTGACCATTCAAGAATAAACTTTGTCTGTACAACAAGACACATTTCATCACATCATGGACCTCCTCATCTAAGAAATATGCTCCTCCCCATGTAAAGGCAATGGGAGTGGGATTTTGCCCATTGAGATTCTATACCCAAAACAGCATGTTTAGCTTGTATGAACATACCCGATAAAAAATACAAGGCTCTTGGGGAAGATCATTACATAGTTTGAGCCATCCTACTATTACTACAGCAAAAACTAATTTAAGCTTAGATCCACCAAAATATTAGGGGAGTGGATGACTGGAAAAAACTGGAAGAACTGCTAACATCTTGGCACCTGACACTTTGAAAGGTCTTGTGGAGGCCATGCCCCAATAGGTCAGAGCTGTTTTGGCAGCACAAGGGTGACATACACATTTATTTGCATGTGGTTTTATGGTTGATCTTTGTATTTGAGCCAACACTTTTTTTGTGCCAACACCATGCCCCCCTTTTGGAGTTGGACAAGCGCACCAACTAAAGACTTTTACTGTACAACCGCTCGGTGTTTAAAGCAAGAATCGTTCATCATTGTGGCGTCTTGTAGCTTCAGGACCATTTCCCTGGTTACAAAACCTTGTGTCTGTACAAGAAGACCAGTTTAAGGAACGTCTGGAAAGATTTGCATATTAATTTGCCCATAATTCACATGAAGACAAGATCTAGCCTTTGAAATGTTTCTTGAACGGAGACTGACCTCCTCTTTATTTCTTGAACCATTGGAGGAGATGACTGTAATAAAAGAAAGGACTGCAAATTAAGGATATAAAACCATCGATAATATGTTCTGGTACTTCTCCTCTTGACATTTCACACTGGAAGTCACAGGGAGTCTGACAAACATCGCATGACCCTTCCCTTTTCTTTAAGAAAAGTTAAAGCTTTCAAAAAGGAACGTCACTAAACATATCTATAAATTGGTCTTGTTCTCTTTTCCCACGATATCAAGCTACTGACCAATCCAACTTTTTCTTTCTACTCTTCTCCTACTTCTTCACCAGCCCAATGAAACCAACTAAAATATCCCACGAAGATGGATTTTGTGAGTTCAATATAATTTTATGAATGACCAAAAACGTTCACACGGTCAACCAAGATATCCTGAGGGGATTCTCACTGGGAACAATCCCATAAGATATTGCCTATATGGTCTTTTCTAGTTCTTTGAACAAATGTTGAAGAGGGTAAGAGCTTTTTGGCCCTTTATTACGTGTTGTGACAAAGTCTGAAAATATCAAGTTTATTAAAGGCAGTTGTCTCTTTAGCTGACTTTCAATATAACCTATCATGCCCAACCCTGGGCTGGCACTATGTCTTTTCAATACTATCACAACCAAACTTTTTGTAAGGTACTGGAGACACTGAACATAATGGACTCTTTGAGCCTTATGCTCATGACAACAAATCACTAGGAGCTATCATAATACCCTTCTAGTTAGACCAATTGGTTTCTTAGGTCCATATTACAGACAGTATTCTATATATTCACTTCAAGCAACAAAAAAGACAAGTGGACTTCAGAGCCCCATAGCAATCTGGGCAAAGATCCTAGCGTTGGTGTAGTCGTTCTTTGTTCTCAATGTTCTTCAATGTCTTAAGGATAGGCTGCTGGAGGGACATCTACGTGGAGTAGGATCAAAGAAGATCTGAAGGTCGGGACAGGCAGCAATGTAGAGAATGGTAAAACAAAAGTGGGACAGAGCCTTGGAATCCCTATTAAAGATACATTGTTTTATAAGATTGCTCAAACACTGACATATGTGAGAGAGGAACTAAATATCCAGAAATGTCGCTGCTGTCTTTCTCACAGCTCTTTCTACTCTGTAAGCTTTTCAGATGACCACATCCCAGTCAAGGGGCTCAGCTGCTAAGGCAAGAACATCCTAGAGCTGGTGTGCTGGAACCTACATCACCTCAGTAAGGGCTACTGCTTTATACACATCACTTGTGCAGTGGGAAAAGAGCTCCTGATGTCTACATTTAATATAGGCCTTATGACAGGTACCATACAGTGGCATCTGTCACCTATTTCTTCCCTTGTAAGGGAATTTAAAAAAAAATAATATATATATATATATATATATATATTTTTTTTTTTTTAATGGAATCCATTACATGGAATTGTGCAATCAACTATACAATTCCATACTTTCTTTTAAGCGTTATTTCGACAAATACAAACCACCCAATGGACACTCTTTTGGCCTCTGCCAGGCTAATGGACTCTATAGATACGCACAGCATGTATGATGAGAGCCTTACTAGTTAACATGCTAAAAGTACTTCACGAGCATGTTACCAGGTCTTTTTTGTTACCTTCTCATTTAGCTTTAATATATATTTCTGTATGAGCCAAGATAGCACAGGACATAAACACTATACCACTAAGTGACTGGTTAGCTGTAATATTTCATTGAGCAATAATTTTAGTCTCACCGAGAAACGTGTGGCTGATATAAGAGGACGTCCATGGGTCAAAAGAGTAGAGGGAGCTGTGTGTTCCTGACAGTTATGAAGACGGGTAAGGGACAGCTTATATATGACTTTTGCCTTTATGAAACCAGAAAAAAATTATAATCATATAATCTCTTTTTATATATATATTTTTTTTGTGCACAAAACATTACATTATGAAAACGGTAAATCTAATAACCATCTCATTGTAAAAGACACGTGTATATGATATATGGTTGTGTGCTATAATTGTAATGTCAAAGGTCGATCCTTCCTTAGGCTTGAGTACATAAGCCATAACATATATAATTAGGGCTCAGATAATCCTAGGACTAAAATGCATGGATTCCTTTAATTGGCAAATCCATCATCCCGCACGGTGACCTTATTAAGAGTTCACCTCTCAGTATAGTCATCGACATTGAGGGCAACATCCTTAATGGAAGTAACAGTGAATGGAAGTAACAGTAGTGGTTGACCATAAAAATCAAACATTCTGAAAGTACAATAAGGGTAGTATTCCAGCTTATCAACTTTAAAGACTTGGCCACATAAAAGAAATCATGTTTCATCCCCTACTTTGTGTTTTTTAATTCGGAAAAACTATCCTCCCTGTTGACCCATGCTCTTCACTTCTTGGCATAGTAAGCTCCAGATATATATTGAACTTGGAGTAGTTGTTCATTGATTTCTTTGGGATCCCGGCCAGAGCGTATACATATAGGGGTCAGGGAACGGCCGGTCTCTCACGTTGTGTGAACATAGACTTACAGTGTATAAAACAGATACTCTTAAAAGCAAAGCTCGTTTTTGAAGTTGCTTTCTACAATGCACAATAGAATTGCATACAGATGTAGCAGAGTTGAGTTTATGATAGAATGATGTCCTTTATGCATAATGATAACCCGGTGTAGCTTCAGTTATACAATACTTCTGATAAATCATAGAGGTAGACACGTCAGAAGTTTTCAACAGCAGTGCCTATGAGCTGGGACTTCTTCCTAGTAACATGCTGCCCCTATAGATTTTAACTCTCAGATATCTTAAGTTCATTCCAGCAGACGCATTCACGTTTATGTTTGTTCTGTCAACCATCAGTTCTGAAGTCTACTAGGATTAAACAGTAGCACGTTCAGAGCTTGCCATGTCTGTGACTGCTGACAGCCTGCCTTCTGGTCTATGCTACTATTCCACTCCACTATGGAGGCACTTCTGCTCTCCTGTCTTGCTGACCATCCCCAACTGCTAACACCAACTTTTGTGGATATTAAGGAACCTCTCCCCCATACTCCAGTGCTTAAGCAGTAAGGGTTTCAATAGGGCTTCCCAGTCTCTGCCCCATCTTTGCCTTACCATTCTCCTTGTTGTTGTCTGGCCTGACTTTCAGCCATACTCCACATGCTTTAACCTTGGCTCCCTGAGGGAAAATTCACACCTTTCTCACGTGTTACAGGTAAAAGTTCGTAAAATCCATTATACTCTGGGGAAAGGTGGCCATCTATTAATAATGACATCTCAATGACAGCACATTTCCATATGAGAAGAGGTTAAGGTGGCTGTCAACTGTCCGTAACTGTCAGCAGAACATTTGTTTGGCCGACAATTATCTCTCTGGACCTCCCCACATACTCCCCATACACAGGAAGATGGTTCATGGACATCTTTGTGTTATCCCTATCAGAACAATAGGGTTTGGTGGCAAAAATTTTACACGCCCAACCCATCTCTCCACTAACATCTATTGGGGAAGAGTTAGGAGCTCAACAGTAGAGATGATCAAACAGGGCCAAAGTTCAGGTTCTACGAACCCGAACCAGTCGGCATTTGACTCCTGCTGCCTTCCCGTTCCGTGGGGAAGGTGGAGACAGCCCGAGTACCTAGGTAATAGGCTGTATCCCTGTTTTCCGGGCTGTCTCAACCTTCCCCACAGAACAGGAAGGCAGCGGGAGTCAAATGACAATGGTTCGGGTTTGTACAAACCCGAACTTCAGCCCTGTTTGATCATCTCCAGCAGTAGGTTGGAACCATCAAAGTCTGCGGGTTCGACCAACTTTAGTCTAAGGCGCATGGGCACCAAAACTGTCAAATCTCCCTGGTGAAACCACCATTGAACAGTGAAAAGTGGCGGAGGAGCCTACAAGTAAAGGCTTTCTACTGAACTTAAGATTTCAGAGATCAATCATAGTTTCTTCTTGGCTAGAGGTACCCGGTAACTAATTTTTGGTGGTTACACAAGACCATTGTTTATAACCATCCACCTAATATTATATGTAAACCTCTGTCATTTTTATAGGCTGAACATAATCCATTATTTGTGAATTTACCCTTTTATACAGGATTAGTTCAATGTTAAGAAGCACAGTCATTTCTGTTATATATGGAGCACGATTTTTATTAACCTTTATACGAGACATTTTCTAACAGCGTTAATGCATCACTCCCATTCTCTGCCCTTCAAACAGCTCCGGGTAAAAAAAAACAAAAAAAACACAAACGACGTTGCCACAAGCATAACAATATATATATTTATCAAATAAAATTAAAACACTCTCCTCAGACCGATGTACGCGCCGCTTTCCCCAAGCTTATCCTTGCAGAAAAAGACTGGCAGGAGCCGTGAAGCAATGAGAAAATTTATGGTTACAACGTGGGAAAGATTCATCATGGAGAGTAAGAGGGGTAAAGATGGCTGGCGGTGAGAAGGTAAGCTTTAGAAAATGTCGCAATTCAGTTCTTGCCAGAATGTTTAGAGGGCGCTAATGGGTAGTAAAAAGCAAACTCTACCAACCAGGATTTCAAGATCGATAGCGGCAACTCAACAGAATGCAACATTGAAGACCTGGCACAGCGGCTACAATAAGTATAGGGCTGTTTATGGTGATGAAAAGGTTGCAGCACTCAACTGAGCATGAGAGCGTTTTCAATTAGCTGATAGGTGGGATGCCAGGAGTCTGATCCCCACTAATCTGATATTTTAGGACCATCTTATAGAGAGGTTAAAGTTCTGGAAAACCCCTTTGAAGGAAGTCTATAGTTGGAATACATCGTTTAAAAGGGATTGTACAAGATTAGAAAAAAGGAGTCTGTTCCAAGAAACAGTGCCGCTCTTGTCTATGGTTTGTGCTGGTATTGCAGGTGATCACTGTTCACTTCGGTTGTGCTGAGCTACAATGCCAGATATAGCCATGGACAAAATGAAATTGTTTAGAAGGTACCAAGCTAGTGCCGAATAGGGGAATAAATCTACAGATCTATATGTAAGTGAGCCAGTGAAACGCTCTCAGCCAGTCTGTTACATGGTATCAAAAATTTTACGAACAGTCTCCTATTTGTAAGAACTGCTCAGGAACTTACAGACAATTGGCAACCTTGGGACCACTGGACTATTAAATGTATATGGAGATAAGCCAATCTTCTTTGGACTTGATGAAGAAGACTTGACTTGATGAATGAAGTGTTGTCCTTTATTTGAACAATACAACTAGTCTTTGATAATTCATCACTGCCTGTATGTCTCTGCAAAGGCTCCATCTCCTAGACAAGTGAGAGCAGTACTAGAGGAAAGAAATCACAGAACAGAATACTCCAAAGCAAGCACACACGACAGGGACCAGGCTTGCCTTAGTAACCCCGGAGGACTGAGGTTATACAAAAAGTTACACAATATTTCCCAGGAGCTGAGACAGTGCCTGGCACCCATGGAGAAGTGGTCACAACAAAGTCAGGGGTGATATGGAGGCAGCTGCTATGGTTCACACATATACAAATTCTGTAAATGTTCTTGGAGAATCCTAGAACTGTAAATATATAGATTACAGAGTTACTGTAGTGGTGAGGATGTTTCTGGACTGGTAAGTAGTGATAGAGATAAGAAGGACTGAGGATGTTTTTGAATATTGACCATGGAAGTTCAACTGGACACTCTTTTATTTTTCGGCTGACCATACATATAAGTTTATGGTTTGACTATTCTTGGCTATTCTTTCAGACCTCCCATACCCTTGCATATTCTGAAATTCGACCTTCTGAATCCCTGTTTCCCCAATATTTGCTGTTGAGAGAATCAAGTCGAGCCAGTCCCATATACGTTAAATCAGGGGTCTTCAAACTGCGGCCATCCAGCTGCTATAAAACCACAATTCCCATCATGCCCGGACAGCTAAAGTTTTGGATTTGGCTGTCCAGGAATGATGGGAATGTAGTATTGCAACAGCTGGAGGGCCGCAGTTTGGAGATCCATGCATTAAAGGATCAGCTGATGTCCATCTAATTGGTGTGACCACCATTATAGTCCATCATAGTCTATGTAAATGGGCAATCAGATCAGTGGATAAGATTTATTGAGACAAATTAGAAGATGTTGTTGGTGGGAGTCACAGTGGACAGATCACGGCCAATGATATCGTCTATTATGTCTCAGAGAATAACGAGGCCACATCGCTTCTCTACAAGACATGCAGAAATCCAGTAGTTGATAGATATCATAAAGGAAATGGCTCATGTGCTGGAAACACAGGGCCACAGGTTGAACTCCCAGCAGAACCCTTACATCACAGCGCCATTTACATTTACCGCTCTCTAAATTTCATCCTTGGCTTGACATTCTCGGGGACCATTTTTTTTTATGTTTATCCTCTAAATACAAACAATCCCACCCTGAGCGGAACAATAGAGAAATAGATTTTCAAGAAATAAAAAAAGTAATGATCCCCATTTATGAATAGTGTTTTTACCCCCATGGGAGACTTTGTAGGATTTATTTCCCCTCCATCCGCGGGTTGCATAGAAATAAGTCTAATGTATAATGGTAACTACTCATAATTATCAAGCCATTCTAATGAATTCATCCTGAAACCAAATAAAAATGCACATTAAATAGAATCTTGCAGGCTTTCCATTTGCTTCCATAGTAGTCAACAAGGTATTAATCAAGCTCAGAATCCTCGCCAAATATTTTACATAAAAAATATTCCTTTAATTAGTTTCAGCTTAGGCGCAGCTATTTTACATATCCTACATCATAGAAGTGAAGGCTTAAAGGGACACAAATTTAGAAAATGAGGCCGACATAGAACAGATGTGAATTGAAAACTATGACAAAGGACTATAGTGCTTAATTGGCATCTAGTTGATTTTTTTTGTTTTTAAGAGTGACAGATGCATGGCATTTTGGACATATCGCCGATAGGGTTCGAAGGTTTGAACTTGCTGGATGTATGTAACTATGATAGACTTTAGAAAATATATGACGATATAACTTACTAATATAGTATTATCACTAATAGTACTGGCTTCACTATGTTTTGCTTGATTTAACCCTAGCAGGAAGTTGAGAATGATAGAACTGCACAATATGGTATTGTCTCCAGTTTCCAGACTCCTCCCTCTGACCTGAGACAACACATCTTCTGCTCAGGAGGCTTTGTTAGATCATGTCTTTGAGTGATAACCCCTCCCCCTGAGTGATGTCATCACCTCTGTCCATCCCCTACAGTCTATATCGCCATCTCTTTGGTGTGTTTAAAGCCTGGTGCTAAACAATGCCACAGAAAGAGAAGACAGGAAAGGGATACGGGGGTTTTTGCAGACCTGGAGAAATAGTCTGCTTTAGTTTAATGTTCTG